>NC_056738.1:567996066-568280611 GCF_019279795.1 Protopterus annectens | reverse complement strand
CCCAAACCCCCCCCTGTAATATGCTGTCACCTGTCATCCATACCATTGATGCAGGGACAGGCTAATATGGTTCTGATGCACAAAGTGAATGTACTAATGTTTAGCAATGTAATGCTGTGTAACATGTTTTCAGATGGAAAGTTTAATGCTTACATGTCGGAATGTGTAGCTGTCCAGCCATGATGCATTATAGCTGTTATTAACACTGACTGATTGTGGTTGCCATAATGTATTCAGTTTGTGTTCTAGGTGTCTATGTGTCAGCAGGATGTTGGTCTGCTGTTGTTTCCTACAAGGGGTATAGCACTGTGGTGACACATTGCCTGTGTCATAACCTGGGTACAGCTGAACACAAGTAACAGGTCTGTATAACTGTTACTGCATGTGCTACATGACAGATATGTCTGAGAGGTGTATACAGTTGAGTGCATGGTGCCTGATGTCAGCAGCCCTACTGCAGTGGACAATGGTAAGTGTACTGGGTGGCACACACTAGATGTTTGTGTATAACACACAGACACACGCACACACACACACACACACACACACACACACACACACACACACACACACACACACACACACGCTTTGGTGTTGATGCAATACACAGCGAATACTGTACACATGGATGTACTTAATCTTGCAGTGAACCAATTCTAGCCTATGTAATTCCACCAAGACAAAACAGGCAAAACATCACATCAGTAAAAAATCAGTCTGCTAGTTTAATGTCATTGATGATGGTGCTGGCATGGTATATGTCCTCTTCCCCAATGTAGTCCAGTCCTGGAGTTGGTAAACATAGGTGTGCTGGTGTGGGTGCACAGCCCTCCACTTTGGAGGATGTGGGGTGGCATAGAACCACACATAGTGTGATTGACAACTACTAAACCTGTTAACATCAACTGTAAAGTATTACATCAGACTAAGCGGGGGGATACACACAACAATAACCCCAATGAGGGTGGCTGTGCCCACAACATCCACATCCAACTATATATATCAATTCCAGTATCGCTGTACAGCTGTACAGTGGGGAAGAGGGCATTTACACATCTACTACTAGTTTTGATGGAATGAATTTCTACAAGATGATTCCTTTGAAATGTTAGAATTTGCCAGTCAGTTCTCAGACAGATGACTTCCTGGGACATGTCTTTTCTGCAAACTGAAGTAGATCCCTTCCCATACACACACACAGTTACTTGGCAACACTGAGAGTAGAACCCCTACCTAGGTACTTATTGCTACTAATGTGTTTGGCCTTAATTGCACACACCACACAGCTTTTAGGATGAAGTGTGTCCTGAGTTTCTAGTTAAGTGAAAATCATCACCAGATCTTGTACAGTATGGTAATGGGGGATGTACTGGGTGTTAATGAACAATACATAGTATGACATACTGTCATATACACATTGACAAACGCATAACAGTCATAGACACATCTGAGAGACCTGGGTTTATCAGCGCTAATTACCTTGTCAGTGAGTGCATTCTGTTACAGATAATTTGCACACAGCACATGCATCATTGGGCTGGATAGTGTAATCAGTTACCTGTATGGTTGATGGTGACAATGGTCCTCATACAGTGGACCTTGGGACATGTACTGTGGGTGCCATGGTGTAAAGACAGTATACCCAGCACCCACACCCCACATTGGATATTTTACTCACTGAAACACATGATAATATTCGTACATACCCACAATCACACATTGACCAGTACTGCAATACAACCCCTTGTCTATCTCATCAGTGCTACTACAGGGATATGCATTTATTGCACATGCCACAGGGATACCAGTGTGAGGGTTTGTCATTGCTCTCCTAATGTCACCAACATCACTATCCCTTATAATGTATGGCAAGGTGTATTGTATTTGGAGATTATGGCCTCAGAATGCTGTATCCTACACATATATATATACTTACACACACACATACACACACTTGCCAGGATTCAGAGGGTAACCCATGTCTATCTATCCATTTGTACAACAGTGTTGTGCTGGTACTGCAAGCTCTAGGTAGCCCACAGGGTGAAGAATATAACAAGGTACATTTAATGTGCATTACGACAGCAGCTATTTCTAACTATTTTAATGGGGGGTGTAGTGGGTGAAAAGGCCCTCAGGGTATTATCAACTACCAGTTTAGAAACACACAGATGCTGTTATTCTCAGTAATGCACACTAACACATTTGTCAATGCTGTGGTCCATAGGTGCAGGTGTTCCTAGGTGTGTACCAAGATATTGTCCATGGAGAGATGAGAAGAGTTGGGGATGTGGGTACAGTGGTATCATGCCACCTGAAATTTGTCAGCAGGCCATCTATCAACTGATGCCGCTTGAATGATCCCAAGGGTGACACTTAAATGCAACATCCAATCATCTGCTTGCCTCTTGCAGAGGGCCAGTGACGTGCTCCAATTGACATGTATGCAAAATATATTACATAACATGGCCAGTGTCTTGGTTGGATACCTGCAACCAAGCATGTTCTGTTGACTGTGGTAGTCTAGTTGAGGTATCCATGGCATGTGGTGCATACAGGGTGGGGTTTCCTAGCTGTGGCATTCATAACACAGCTGGGCAGACATGTCAGTGTCAGTCAAGCATAGATTGCCTGTAAGCAGCCAAGATGGATACCTGACATCTGCACATCTGTACAAAGGACAGACAGAAATCAGCTAGCCAACAGGTTATGCATTAGGATGAATGTTTTGACAGAAAGCTGTCTGACACTGATAGGTATGCCATTACTACATGACAGCAGCCCTCAATGACATGTCCTATACACATAGCAGTCTACAGTTAATATCCACATATCAGATCAATATCCAATCACAAATACCTAATAACACACAACTCACACACCAAGAACTTTATAGTCAGTATTCAGAGTCCAACTTTGCATGCAGGGGTGTATGGTTCCAGTACTATAATCTGCAATCTACTCTTACTTGGGAAAGCACTGTTAACAGTAATAACATAATGATACAATACATGCAAGTGTGACTGCATATAACCTGGGATACTACCCATGTATGAAACACATACAAAGAGAAAAGATTGTTGTACTAACCATATATACTCAGGTGTTCCATACAGTATACTCACACCCCTTGCTACTGTAATGACAGCACACATAAGCATGTTATGTACATAGAATTAAATACACTTATCAAAGATATCATTACCCTGCTATTTTTTAGTCTAGAATGAGATCACTGGTTGCCAAGGCTAAGCTATGCTTAGTAGGAGTAAGCATTGCTTAAATTTTAATACTAAGCAGATTTGCGCAGTGGTAAGCGAAGCTGTCACTGTGTAAGATCCTTTTCCTTTCACCGTATGTTACCAGTGCTTACCGTTGTGCAAACCTACACAAACCTGCTTAAAGCTGCTCAAAACTGCCTTAACCTCTCTGTATCCAACAGTACTTGTTCTGCCTAACAACATAATAAACAGCCCTTACGGGTCTTGAACCCAGAATACTGGGCACTACAGTTACATTAGTTAACCACCAAGCCATCACAGCTCTGAAAAGGTTTGTTGTTTTTTCAAATATATCTGTCGGTACATATACTGAATAGTAGTGAACAACTGTTTTGACTTCTACAATTGTGTAGTACGTTAGTGAAAATAGTGTTGAATTAGTAAGTTGTTATATCTAAATATGCACATATCAGATAAATATGGTGGGATACATCTGGGAAGGTATATACAGCACTCATGTTTACACAACAAGGATATGGATATATATATATATATATATATATATATATATATATATATATATATATATATATATATATATATATGCATATGTAGATATATGTATACATGTACATATATATATATATATATATATATATATATATATATATATGTGTGTGTGTGTGTGTGTGTGTGTGTATATATATATATATATATATATATATATATATATATATATATATAAAGAGAGAGAGAGAAGTGTGTGTATATATATATATATATATATATATATATATATATATATATATATATATATATATATATATAAAACATATGGCCATAACATGTAGTGGAGTCATATCTCAGCATTAATAGTTACAACCTCTTAGTGCAAGGGGATGTAATTGCAGGTATAAATGTAGAATGTTGCTACAGAAACAGGGGTTGTGTTAACAGACATGTTGTATGGGAAGTCACTTCTGATACTGACATGTACGGCATCAGTTACTGATAGACATCATAATGTCATCATAGTTAAGTACCACACAAACCACAGTAATGATCCTGTGGAATACAGCAGAGATGTGGCCAATAAACGTAAATAGTCTGACACAATCTGAACAGTCCAGAGGTATACACAGAACTTCTAAGTGCAAGACATGGACCATACCTGACAAAGTGGATGTTTACAGCCATGTAAATGGGGATATCTCAAAAATACTGGAATAGATAATCTTACACAGTTGATGCATTCGCACACTCCTGTCTGCCCCACACATATTAACCAGAGGAGCAGAGTTCCCAAACCCACATACTTCCCACTAGTTAGTGACATACATCATCCCACTGCTTTGTCAGAAATACACAATAGTTATGATGGCCAGGCAACAGTACATCTGACAAACATCTGGACATAACATGACACTAGGTAAATACACTGAGCTGCTAAGCATGTCTCAAAGCACTGTGCAAGCTACAGGCAGGCGCCACAACATTGACCCAAGTTTCCCATGGGAGAATGTACATGCCCTTGTAAATATAGCAGGCACTACAGGCATGTAACAGCATAGAGTAACAGACACCATTATGAAAGTGTATACCCACAACCAGTATGAACAGTCACATTATGGTAAGCCTAATTAATAATACAGTATATGGACTGTGTGAAGAAACCATCCTCTTATGTGCCACTCACACACTAACCCTACATATACTGGGCCAATACACAGTGTAGTCTGATGCCTGACTGTGAGCTTTGGCCGGTTAAGACCTGCATGATATCAATTGAACGCATAAGTGTAGCTAAGTAACTTTTATCTGCACTTTTTAAAGTAATTTGTTTGTTTTGCATTGAGCAATATCTAGATAGAAGTTGACTGTTTTTTCAGTAGTGCATGTGGTATTTTCAGTTAAGGCTTGTTAAAAACCTGCATAGCCAGTGATAGGTGGGGGTAGTAGTTTCCTTCATTGTTATTCAGTTTCTGTCTTATACAAGTGGTACAGTGAATTATCTTCTGTTTAAACTGTGAGCTTTGGCCGGTTAAGACCTGCATGATATCAACTGAATGCATAAGTGTAGCTAAGTAACTTTTATCTGCACTTTTTAAAGTAATTTGTTTGTGTTGCATTGAGCAATATCTAGCTAGAAGTTGACTGTTTTTTCAGTAGGTCCCCACGCACCCTCCCTGTTTTTGTCTTGGTGTTAATCTTGGTGGCTTTGAAACTGCCCGCCCCTCTTGTAAATTTGCACTTGGATATTCCTCATTGGCCCATCTCATTTGCTCACTCAAAAAAAAAATGTATCTGCTTTTACTGTATTTGTGTTTCTTCCTACTTTATTTTGCTTTTGCGTCATCTTAAAATTACTCAATTGTATTTATTACTGCTTGGTGTAACTCACTCTAAGCTTTTTAGTTTAAGCACTTGGGCTTCAGACCAGTTGTTTTACATTAAGAAGGTTTGTGCTCTGCACTGTAGTGGCAGGACAGGTAGCTTACATCCTTCTAAGTTGGGAATTGCTGATTGAGGGCTCAGTGTTTGTTATTCTAAAAGTGTATTAATTCTGCTTTAAGCACTTGGGCTTCAGGCCAGTTATTTTACATTAAGAGGTTTTGTGGTGTGCACTCTTGTGGGAGGAGAGGCTGGACTCTACCATTCTGAGCTGGGAATTTCTGGTTAAAGGTTTATAGTGCCTGCATATTTGTACTGCTTCTTACTAAATTGGTACACCTTGTTTGCTGTAGCATAGACTAGATCCAGGCCTGCTGAATCTAGTTTTGTTTGTATAACTTAAGCATTAATCCAGGCATTCTTTAAAGTATTCAATTGTATTTATTACTGCTTGGTAATAACTTGATTAAAGTGTAGCTATCATTCAAAGTCTTTTGGATTAAGCACTTGGGCTCAGACTAGTTGTTTTACATTAGGAATGTTTGTGGCCTACACTGTGTTGGCAGGACAGGTAGCTTACATCCTTCTAATTTGGGAACTGTTGATTGAGGGCTCAGTGTCTGTTATTCTGAAAGTGTATTAGTTCTGGTTTAAGCACTTGGGCTTCAGGCCAGTTATTTTACATTAAGAAGGTTTGTGGTCTACACTCTTGTGGGAGGAGAGGCTGGACTCTGCCCTTCTGAGATGGGAATTTCTGGTTAAAGGCTTATAGTGCCTGCATATTTGAACTGTTTCTTACTGGAATTGGTACACCTTGTTTGCTGTAGCATAGACTAGATCCAAGCCTGCTGAATCTAGCTTTGTTTGTATGCCTGTTTGCTTGTTATTTCCCTGAAACGCTAATTCCACCTAAAACACAGCTTTTCAGCACTTCTGTGGATCCCTAGTGACATCTGCATTGCTTACTGTGCTTATTTCCTTGTTTCACTTGAAAGAAAGTTACTGTTTGTCATTTTTGCATTTAAGTTACCTGTAACACATTGCATTTAAGTTACCTGGCACTTGCTCACTAAAGCAATTATATAAGTCAGCACTAAAAAATTAAAAGCACTACACCCTCACAAACTCCCCTTGAGTACCTTGTTTCCCATTGGCCCTTTTTTTTCGATTATAAAGGAATTCCCAATACTATTCTAGCATGTCCAAGGGTCAGTTGTCAATCTCCTCTCCGGTCCAGCTGGTGAATCTGGGAATCTTGAGGCAATGTTACAACTGTCTCATGTACACAGACAACCCTCTCCTCCTCCCAACAAATTCCAACACATGTGAGAGATGCAACCACGTAGCCAAACTGGTGGCTAAGCTCTCTCAACTCAGGACTGGCGAAACCTGTCAGGAGGAGAAGGAAACCACACTCACTACAATTCCAGTCTCACATAGACCTACCATGACAGCAAACCAAACACATAAACACACAAAAACATACTCAGAGGCTCTAAATAAAAATCTGCCTAAGCAGCAGAGACCTCCAAAGCAGACACCCAAGCAACCGCTACCCCAAAACAAAACATATGCAACACATAGCTCACAAAGCCAGTGTGCTGAACAGTCACAGCCGTTAAGGCTAAACAACACACCTGATACACTTGTAATAGGTGACTCTATCGTCAGGCACACTGACGTCCCGCTCACCAGGCTGAACAAGGAGAAGGTCACGGTGAGATGCCTGTCGGGCGTTAGGATCCGCCACATAACACAAGCACTCAGGTCACTCCAAGGCAAGGACAAATATGACTCAGTCATTGTCCATACTGGTGTGAATGACCTGAGACGTACCTCCTTGGACTACATGAAAAGAGACATAGAGGAGCTCTCTGAGCATGTGGCCCAGGCCGGTATGACCCTGACCTTGAGTAGCATCTTACCCTCACCAAGAATGATGCCACAATATGAAGACAAGATGATCAATTTCAACAATTGGCTTAAGTATTGGTGTCATTCAAAGGGGATCCAATGCCTGTCAGACTGGGATGACATGCTCGACAGGCCACGATTCTTCGCTAGGGACGGCTTGCACCTGTCACCCCTGGGCTTTCGGATATTGGCAAAGGCTCTTGCTACCCCCATAGTGCCTTTTTTAGGCATGGCTCAAAAGACAAACCCACCTCCATAGGTATCACAAGGGATAAGAAACTAAGAGTAATGCTACTCAACGCCAGAAGTCTAAACCTCAAGATGCATGCACTCAAAACTCTCCTTAGCATGGAGAACATTGATATCTGTGCAGTAACAGAAACCTGGTTCAAGGCTCCCGAGAGCACCCCAGCACTATCAGGTTATACCTCATACCATGCTTTTCGGCCCCAAAACTTGGACTGAACCAGAAAAGGAGGGGGAGTATCAATATTCATCAAAGATACCCACACCTCCAGCTTGGTGGCACAGCACGAAGCATCAGAGACTATCCATGTGCAACTAACAGTGGGTAAAACTGTCTTCCAGTTTATAGCCTACTACAGACCACCCTCCCAAACCCAGGAACCCCACTCGGCCTTCCTGAGAACACTGGAAAATATGAAGGTCTCTCCAAACACCATTATATTGGGCGACTTCAACTACCCAAACATAGACTGGGAGCATTACTCTAGCTCCAACACCCTAGCTCAAAGGTTCCTAGAATTTATAAACTCAAATGCTATGGAACAACTTGTTACCACTCTCACAAGAGGGGAAAACATACTGGACCTGATCATCACCAACATGGGGACTGTATGCTCCAGACCAGAAGTGTATCCCTCACTGGTAAGATCAGACCATAAACTAATCTTACTGGATATTCACATCCCGACCCCAACCCCTGCCCAGAAAACCACAGTGAAAAACTTCTCTAAAGCAAATTTCACACTCCTCAAAACTGAGGTGGAATCCTTCAAAGCCCCTGGGCCTGTGGAAAATATGGCCCAGACCGCAGAATCCTTTATAAACGCATTCTATGAACACCTTCAGGAATGCATGGATCATGCAATCCCAAATAAAGCCAAGACCCAATCCTCCAAAGGCAGACATCCTGTCTGATGGACCCCAGCCATAAGCAAACTTTACAATATAAGGAGGAGGCTACTACATGACAGAGCAAAATCCAAAAAAAAGGGAAGGCATCTCTGATCAGTCTTAGCAAAAAAACTACAGGCACTCATAAAATCATCTAAGGCCAGCTTCGAGAGAAAAATTGCACAGGACACTAAGGATAATCACAAGGCTTTCTTTAGTTATGTTAGGAACCTGGGTGGAAATTCCCAGATATGCTCAGAATTAGTCCAAAATGACAAAAAATACACCGAACCCACAGACATTGCCAACATCCTAGCTGACAGGGTCAGCACAAACTTCTCCCCCCCTCCCCACCAAAAGGGCAAATATCTATCCCAGCAAAGTGCTGCCCCCCTGACATCTCAGATGCTCAGGTAAGAGCCGCCCTCTCCAAAGCAAAAAACACAGCATCAATGGGATAAGACGGTGTCCCGGGCTGCATCCTACATGAACTCCAAGCTAAACCCAAACATAAAACTACTGTTCAATCTCAGCCTTACCACAGGATATGTACCCAAAGAGTGGCGTACAGCAACAGTGGACCCTCTCCACAAAGGTGGTGCCTCAACAGATCCTGGAAACTATCGCCCCATAAGCCTGACTAGCTTGGTCTGCAAAGCTATGGAAAGGATCATCATGGACCTCATAAAAAAAGATATTGGGGACCTACAGACACTGGATCCTACCCAGTTCGGCTTTGTTAAGGGCAGATCCTGCCTCTTAAACCTGGTCGATTTCTTTTAAACAGTCACCAAGGCCATTGACAAGGGGAAGGTGGTCCACACAGCCTACCTGGACCTCGCAAAAGCCTTCGATACAATACCCCGCTCGGGCATTATAGATAAGCTCACCAGCTTAAATATAAACCCCTATGTCACTAGATGGGTTGCAAACTGGCTCAAGGACAGAACCCACATGATTAGAATTGCTGGAGCCATGTCAGACTCCAAACCAGTTACAAGTGGCTTCCCACAAGGCTCAGTCCTGGGACCTCTGCTGTTCGGTATATATTTCTTGGAGGTACAGGCCAACACAGAAGGTCTGTGGCTGACCAAGTTCGCAGATGACTGCAAACTGGGCGCTATAATCGACTTTCCAGCCGACACAAGCATCCTCCAAAAGGGCCTCATAGAAACAGACAACTGGGGCCAGAGCCATGGCCTCAAGCTAAACGCCAAAAAGTGTATAGTCATCCCCTTTGGCAAAAACAAAGTGCCCACAAATTAGCACATAAGTGGTAATCCATTAAGTACAGAAGAAGTAATTAGGGATCTGGGGACCCAAGTTGATAGCAATCTTTCATTTGACAACCACGTGGCCAAAGTGGTTAGAAAAACATTTTTTATAGCCCACCTAATCATGAAGGGATTCACATCTAGATCAGGGGATGTCATCGTGCCTCTTTACTCTTCCCTCATCAGGCCCATAATTGAGTACAATGCCCCTTTTGGGATGTACCTTACCAGACACCTGCAGCAACTGGAAAGACCCTAAAAGTACCTCACCAAGAGGATCAAAGGGCTCAAACAGATGCCATATGCTGCCCGGTTAAAGAAACTCCAGCTCTACTCAGTGGCATACCGCCTGCTCAGAGGCGATCTGTGCCTGACGTATAAAGCCATGTCCAACCCGGAATTAATGGGCATGCTGCACCTCAGAAAATCCAAATCCCATCGAGCTACGCGCTCGAGAGACTTGAACCTCAGCACTGAAATAAATAGGATATGCTGGAGGGACAGATTCATAACCCATAGGCTCCCTTCACTCTGGAATAAAATCCCAGTCCAGGTTAGGCAGAGTCCCTCATTGACTCTCTTCAAGAGGAATCTTGATTTGTGGATGGGGGTTCGTAGGTTTACCCCGGGTTTCACTTCTGTGTCACTGTTGGACAGAGGCACAGTATACTAACCTCGAAAAAGGGCATAGCAAAATTAATTTAAAATGGGTGGCGAAAGTCAAACACGCTCTGGCTAGGCTTATAAATGCCCTAGGGCAGATAGCCTAGTATGAACCTATGAACCTATTTGGTATGGGAAATGTGCCAGCCAGGCCCTACAAACATGTACGCTGACAGTGTACCATAAACTAGAGCAGCATGCAACACCAGATAGAAGAGGACCAAGAACAATGACATCTACCAAAGCCTGTACACAGGCCAAGTAACATATTCACAATACACACTCTGCCAACAATCACCATAAGTACACAGACCTGACTACTGTACATACACACTACTACAGAATGTCCAGGTGTTGTCCTCAAATATAAGGCCTACTATACATAACATGTCTATCAGTCTGATATCTCACTGGCTTGTTATCAGGTATGATGTCAGTAAATAATGATGTACTGTACATATGGACAAAGGGTGACAGACTTATTGGATGGAGGCACAAACACAGGGCCAGTATTGACATATTGCTGTGATAAACTGAGAAATGTCCTGGTGTAACAGGGTTTGTTGTGACATATCTCTTCTGAGGGATATGAAATCAGTAACTTACATGGATGTCACCATGTACTCACTGCAATCATCAGAGTATGCTACTGCATTTCTAAAGATAGAAAATGTGTGAGTAACACACCACATGTAAGACTCCAAACTCTGGCCAGTCTGCAGATAGCCCTACAGGTGCGAGTTTGCTCAACCACATAACACTGTCATGTCAGACTTTGAATCATGTAGAACAGCCATATACACACAAACCCCTGTTAAACCAACATTACTTCAAATGTAGAACAGCAATACTTTTATTATGTCCCCATGTCTGTTACAGCCCCCTCCTGTTTGTTGGCCTGTCTCCACAGTGTATATTGTAAGAGGTATTTCCAACTACCCTCTGTGATGCTGTTTGTCAAACACCTACATGAAGTCCTGCTCAGAGTGAAGGAAAAGGGCCAACACGCAAATTAAGTGCTTAGTTATAGGAGTGTGTTTCCATGTAATTGACTATAGGAATGATAATACAGCTGTTCCACATGCAATTAGCAAGTGGGGGACTGCAATTCGTGCACAGGCCATCAGCTGATCATGAGCATTACTTACAAAACTCAAGCTGCTGCCTATGCAAAACAGATGTACTTTTCTACTTCCACCAGATAGGGAGAGAGAGAGAAAATAAGAAAAGAAGGGCATAAGAGAGTAAGAGACAAGCGTGTCTGTGTACGATCCGTGGGTGGAGAGTGTTATCTGGGTATTATAATGGTTGCCTATATTGTTTACTTATCCATACTGTCACATAGTAATTGCACATGGCTGTACACATTTATGGCTGAGGATTGTCTACAACAATCTCTACAGTGTTTGAAAACTGTTGGCCTTGTAATGTGGACAATTGGACATATAGGTCCTGAATATAAAGATGTAGCAAGACTCATACTGCAATAGATCTTGTCATTACACAATCACCCCAACAAGATTCTGATGAAACACACACTTACCAGTACTGAGTTTCAGACCCCTACTTGACTATGTATTGCTATTACAGTGTTGCACAGTTATTGCACGCGCCAAAGAGCTTACATGTTAGAAAGTTGTCCAAAGGTATCTTTGAAGGTGAGTGACATCAGCAACAGTGGTAAATGAGGGATAAGGGAAGTGTTAATGTCTACAAAAGCAGGTATCAATGAAGACACACACACACACACACACACACACACTTTCTCAGGGAAACACACACATTATCACAGTTAGCAGGATCAGGATTAAAACTCCTACCTAACTAGTTTGTTACACTACAGTATTACACAGTTATCACAACCACCACAGAGCTTATATGGTTGATACATGGCCAAAGGGTTATTTCAAGGTGAATGACATCAGCAGGCATGCTAAAGTAGGACAATGGGAGCGGTAGTGATTGTGAATGGCTTCAAAATCATTAATATCCACACACACACACAAACACACACACACACACACTTGCCAGTACTGAGATGCATAGGTGCATTGCTTCACAGGTGCATAGTAGGTGAATGGTGAATGGGCCTGAAGGCTGTACAATGCTAAGCAAAGGGAATACCTTGGCATCAGGTCACATGACAATGGTCTCCAGTGTGGCTCAGGGGTGTAGTCCCTGGTGTGGTCCCTAAAGGTAGGTATTGTATTCACCATCCACTCATCTGGGTTACTATTGTGGGTGGCCAGTGATGTGCACTGCTTCCTATGTATGTGATCTACATTCCATAACATGGACTGTGTCTGGGTTGTGCACATGTCCCACACGCATGTTATTTGACATGTGGAAGTGTACTTGATGTTTCTGGGACATGTTTTGTGGACAGATTGTTATCTTCTGATGTAGGCTATCAAACTGAGGTCATGCTTGCACCTACATTGACAGCATGATACAGGTATTCAGTGGAGTTAGTGGTGTCTGTCCATATAGGGCATGTCTATAAGGCATGGTATTCCCTTTGTGGGTTACATTTGCAGACTGTACACTTGTTGCAGGAGTCCAGTGGGGAACATTGCAAAAGGACCACTTTAAGCATTTATTTTCCTACTGCAGGGATGGGACAGGGTGCCATGTCCTTTTACTTGCTGGATAACACCCAGTCAGGAGATGTAACACATCACAGTACTTTCTGATGTCAGTGGCACTGTTGTGGCCAACAGGCATGTAGTCCACTGCAATCCCACCATGGTTGCTATCTGTGAGGTAATATGCAGGGAACTACCAGTATTGTGGTTGTTGCCTAACCAAGTGTGTTTGTGCATGAAACAAGGGTGGAGAGTGTTCTCTGAGTAGTAGGAGGGTTCCTTATATTGTTCACCAATCCATAATGTCACATGGACTGTCTACACTAGCTTTTCTGGTGTTTGAAATCTGCTGTCCTTGTAAGGTGAACATTGTGACATTTACTAGGTCCTCAACATAATAGAAGGGTTGCCTATATTGTTCACCAATCAATAATGTCACCTGTAGGGCTATGGATTGTCTACACCAGCCTCTCTGGTGTTTGACATCTGCTGTCCTTGTAAAGTGGACATTGTGACATTTACTAGCTCCTCAACATAATTATTTAGCAAAACCCACCACACAATGCATCCTGTTATTACACACTCACAGTAACCTACACACAGGATACTGGTGAGACACACGCACACACAATTGCCAGTACTGAGATTCAAACCACTACCTAGCTATGGTATTGCTACTACAATGCACCACATTTATCATACATGCCACGGAGCTTATAGGATGGCTGTTGCCCTAAGGTACTTCTAAGGTGAGGAACATCACCAGCCCTTGGAAATACTAGCATTGGGTGATGTAGTGGGTGAGAGATCCCAAAAGTAATTTTACCCTGCACACAACTTTACCAGGGGTGAGGTTTAAACCTCTATTTAACAATCTTTATGGGCCATTATGTTAAGCATTTACCACATGTACCACTGACCTGACATGGTTTAAGGTTGGCAACAAGAACTTCTAAGGTGGATGATAGCTGCAGGACTACTAAGTCAGGGTCTAAGATGTGTACTCGGTGTAAATGGGACCAAAAACTTTGAGGTACACACACAAACACTTGCCACAGGTGAGATTCAAACACGTACCTGTGCAGTTACCACTACAACATTGTTCCACATTTATGGCACATGCCATGGGGCTTATAGGGCTAGCCCTTGTCCAAAGGGGTATTTCAAGATGACTGACAGCAGGCTTGCTAAAGTAGGGCAATGGGAGGTGTAGTGATGGTGAATGGCCTCAAAATCATTAATTGCTACACACTCACACACACACTTTCACAGTTGCCATGTCCGGGATTAGAGCTCCTACCTAACTAGTATCTTGCACTATAGCATTACACTGTTATCACACGAGTTGATACAGCTAGCCCTTATCCAAAAGGGGTATTTCAAGGTGACTGACATCAGCAGGCCTGCTAAAATCAGGGCAATGGGAGGTGTAGTGACTGTGAATGGCCTCAAAGTCATCATCAATCTCTGTACACACACACACACACACACACACACACACACACACACACACACACACACACACACACACACACACACACACACACACATAGCTTCACAGTTGTCATGTCTAGGATTACAACTCCTACCTAACTAGTATGTTACACTATAGCATTATGCAGTTATTGCATGCGCCACTGAGCTGAAAGGGCTGGTTCTTGTCAAAAGGGATATTTCAAGGTGACTGACATCAGCAGATTTGCTAAAGTAGGGCAATGGGAGGTGTTGTGACTGTGAATGGCCTCAAAATCATACATGACTACATGCACACACACACAAAGTTTCACAGTTGCTGTTTGGGATTAGAACTCCTAACTAACTAGTATGTTACACTAAAGCATTACACAGTTATTGCAAGTGCCACAGAGCTTATATGGCTGGGAATTGACCAGAGGATTATTTCAAGGTGACTGACATCAGCATGAGTGCTAACATGGGCAATCAGAGGTGCAGTCTGTGTAAATGGGCCATAAGCCATTCCTCTGGAAACACACACACAACATTCAGTCACACACAACCTTACATTTGACAGGACTGGGTATACAAATGCTAGATGAATACTGATTTTTACTATCATGTTACACAGTTATCACAAGGACCACAGGCACTATAGGGCTGAGGGCTACCAAAACCAAATGTCTACAGTGATTGACATCGGCACATCATGTGATATTTGCCTATTGGATGTGTGGTGGGTGGGACAGGCCTCATGATGGCAATTTCTTTGTCACTGTCTATCTCTCTCTTCCCCACATCTGTATGTGCATATGTTTGACCTATTATAGTGTGTTGGCCTTGAATATATGTGAGTATTCCTATCTAATATGTGTTCAAAGCATGAATGGTGTACAATGTGGTGTGTGTGTGCACAGACATCTGCAACTGACAGATATGTATAGTCCACCGTTATTGTAAGACATGGGCTTCATTTCTCTAAGTGTAGGAGCATGCCTAGCATGACCTTTTGTATTGAGTGTGTGAATCCATTCCAGATAGGTTGTACTCCAGTACAGGATTTTGTGTTCTACACCTACAGCTAGCAACCTGTTTCTGCAGGATATCTGTAGATAGGTTGACAATATAGAGTCACAATGGGTGAAAGATAGTGGGATACTGTAACTATTGAGCCTGTGCTGCTTGTGTTACATGGTTGGTGTTAGCAGAGATATTCAGACATATGTACTGTTTTACACTGTGATGTATTATGTCATCAACTACTGACAGATATACTTATTTGCTCACAGTTATTTCCTGAGAAATACAAGATGAATGAAGCTGTGCCCAGTATTGTGGTCTGCAGCCTACATATTCTTGCACATGTATGCCATTCTAGAGGGATAGCTGCAGACACTTGCTGATGGGTCTGTGTAAATGGTCCAGCACCTTGGTACTGTGGTGGCTGAGGATCACCTGCATGTACATCTATCAACATAACAGAATGGACATATCCTGCTGTGGCCATACCTCTCAGCTGTTCAGATTCACCCAGGTTACCCAAAGGCAGGGCTCATATATCTGGTCAGGTCCGCTTCACATTCTGGTTTAGAAGCAGGTTTGTAGCCACCCATTACTGGGTTGGCAGACAGGGGTAGTATGGGCACACATCAGAGTTTCAGACTTCACACACTCTATGGCGTCCATGCCTCCACACACCCCCACTCTATTATTCTATCCTCTTCCTAACATTATGCTAGCAATATCTGAGAAGTATCCCTGTAGCTGTCCCTTCATCTCAGCGGTATTTAGGGGTTGGTCCACAGTTCATGCAGTAGGACATGGAGGGCATGCTACTGGGATTTGTTGACATGGCCTTGAATTTGTGTTCTGTGGACTGTGTTATGTTGTTAGTTGGGACCCCATAAGATAACCTACATTGGCAGTACAGGTGAGGCACAAGCCTTTGACAAGAGGACTGTAGGGCATTTGGTAGTGATGCAGGCCATCTGTAGCAGGCCAGTGCATTCTGTCACTCCTACAGTCCCAGGCTGCGAGCCAGTGGATTCCCCTGGGGTGACAGGGTAAGCATGTGAGGTGTTAATGGTAATAGTTGCTGTCCATATTAATCCATTGTTCTGGATGCTGGCAGAGTGCTGCTTACAACTAGGGTCACATCTGCATGGGACACATATTCAGCATGCTGCATTCTGTGGGTATTCCCATACAGAAGTGAGGGTCATACTGTACTCATTCTCAACACCAGGGATATGATCTGTGATAAACCTGTGGCTGATGGTGGGGTGAGCTGAGTGCATGTTTGATATGGAAGCTTCTAGCAGCTGACTCACAGATATACCTGGGACATTCCCCTTATGCTGCCTTGTGCGGGGACATAGGCAGTTTCTCATTACTTCATAACTGTGCCTTTTGTGGTATGCCAGTGATTGGCCAGACTACATCAGTATTCCATTCTACACAGACAACTAATGTGCTGCTAACTGTATGTACAATTCCAAAGGTATGTGCAGTTGACAGTTACATTTTATGTACTCTATCTAGTGTACTTCCGCCTGTGTACTGTGTGTATGTCTGGGCCCGCATTCATGGCATGTCCATCTTTCAGATGGTGACAGATATTGACATCTGAACAGTGAGTATGGATGACTGGTGAATTGGGTCTTGCTGGGATGCATTGTGGTTGTCACTGCAGTTGTCAGAACATGGCCCTGTCATCAACAGTACAGGCCATAGGCCACCATGACAAAACCCTCTCTGCCTACATGCTGAACACTTCCACACAATATACAACACACGACAACCTAACACACAGAGCCCTGCATATTGTATTGTATACGTGCAACAATCTATCCTGTAAATTGGGCCAACTCCAGTAATCTGTGCTCCACTGTTATTAAACCCACACATACATGTTACTGCATTTAAACATAGGATTGCGGGGGCACACCTGACAACTGTAAATATTTTCTATGACTGTACTGGTTTTTCAGGTACTCTGTTGGCTTCCATATCATTTTCTTTTCTGACCTATCATACAGACTAGAGGCATATCAGTAGAGTACAGATCTTAGGTTTTATTAACCTACATTTCAGTTTAAGACTTCTTACCCTTCAGAACTAACATACAACTGCCTGACCTGTTGTAGACTGTTTGTGTAGGTCTGGAGAGAGGCAGTTCTCCATTGCCATTAATTGGAGGCCTTAGCATAGCCTTTCTTTATGGTCATGTATACCTGTCCTGCTGGCAGAGGCTGTTGTTGGGTATGTGAGCTTCACTGACATGCATGTGTGTGTCCAATGGACACACATTTGGGCCACCACATGTAATGCAGTGGGATTTGTCATCTTGTCTGGTACTGCCTACTTTGTTGACACCAGTATTTGTTATGAATTTCATGCTGCCCATATAGGTGTCCACTATCTACTGTCATCCCATTCAGCTACCTGATTCCTTTGCATGCTCACATCCATGCCATAGATACAACTAGCAGAATGTATTACTTCATTCAGCAATTGATAGGAAGAGTGACTTACCTTGTGGCTGTGCCAGTATTGAGGATGGTGCTGGAGGGCTGACTATGTTGGATGCAAATAGTACACTCCCTATACATGGTAAAGCACAGGTAGTGTCATGTTTGGCTTCCCTTTTACTGTATGTGAGACAGGTGTCATTCCCTGGGTTCCTACTGTGTCAGTGTATGTGCAAGGTGATGCCTCTTTGCCAAAGCCTGGGCATACTGGGCACGCCTCCTTTTGCCTACTGAGGCAGGCTCAGGTTGTTCCTCTTCCGAGTCACGCTCTGCCTGTGATGGCCTTGCCAATGGTGGCGGGCTGTTTGGGCCGGGCCTATGCTGGTCCTGCTGCAGCTGTTTCCACAGCATCATAATTTGTAGCATAGCACATACAAAGTAAATTTGTGTACATGTAGCTGGAGAGTACTGCTAGGCTCCACCAGATATGTTCAGGCACTGGAACCGTGACTTGAGCATCCCAAACACATGCTCTATTATGATTCTGATTTGTGCGTGTGCTTCATTATGGAGTTCTTGTTCGTGTGTGTGTGCATTTCTGATGGGTGTCATCAGCAACAGCTCCAGTGCATAACCAGCATCCCCCACTAGGTGACCATATGGGATGTCCCCACTGGCAAATCTCTGTTACAGCTGTGTCATATACCATTTGTGGGAGTCATGATAGCTTCCAGGGCTGCTAGCACACATTCATTATAATGCCCTGGGCATCACACATGATCTGGCAGTTGATGGAGGGGAAGCCCTTGCAGTTTATGTAGACCCTACCCCACTCATCAGGTGGTGCTTTGATCTGTATGTGTGTGCAGTCTATAGCAACCACTACCTCAGTTTATTCTACTATTTGGTGGAAGAGACGCATATTGCTGGTCAATGCCTCACGGGTGTTGAGGAAATATATGTGCTGACATGGCATCCAGGAACTGGTGGAGTTCCCTGGATGCTGATATCTGTGAGATCCCCATGATATCCCCAGCTGGCCTTTGGAAGGTACCTGTGGCTAGTATTCTTAAGCCTACACATACCTAGGTATCCACTGGGATGAGTTCCCCTCTGTTGGTTCTGTGTGTGAGGCATGGCCAGCACAGCTCAACAATTTGCTGTAGGATGTCCCTGTCCACCCTATAGCGCTCCACTATCTCCAGCTCATGTAGCCCCTGGTAGGTTACCCTGGGTCTGTACACTCTTCTCCTTCTCCTCACTGTGGGTCGGTCATCAGCATCATCATCCTCACCACCCTCAGCCTCTTCCACATATTGATGTATGAGAGCGACAGCAGCCTCTATCATTTTGTTAGGTAAAATTTCCCCATCTGTGTACACCGGTGGTGTAGAGTTTATAGGAAAAAGCAGAGTGAAAGGTGTTTGCATAGTTTATAGTAGTGTGCTGGGCTGGGCTGCTGCCTGTGTAATTGGCTGATTCTGATACATTTCACCTGCCAGCTATGCTAGTTCTCCTTGATTTCCTTCCTACAGCTGTTTTCCCTTCCCATTGCCTTCCCGTTTAAGCCCCAAGGTGTGCTGTACATACTCAATGTTCAGATGTGAACATAGCTGCTATTTCCTGCTTTTTTTTTTTTATTTTTTTATTTAAAACACAGTGAGCACACCTGTTTAGGCAATGTAAACACTGCCAGACAGCCTCAGACACACCTCCTTCCTTAGCTCTGCTTAGCTAAGGGCAAACACAGGCCACAGAGCTGCAATAAACTTACAGCACGCATGACACTCCCCCTTATGAGGTCATCTACCTTGTATGCTTATACCATGGTGTTGCTGCACCTACACAGTTGGGTGCAAGCTAACACTGAGGGGGAATCTGTGATTCAGTATCAATCCCCTCATTTGCATAAAACTGACTGCTAATGCATGGTTACAAAACTGACAGTCAGCCTTCCCCATCAGCAACCACTATTTCATGGTATTGTTGTCTTATGCATGCTATTGACTATTATGGCAGAATGTCGATTTGGGTTTAAAAGCTTATTTCCAACTTTTTTCATTATTTTTGGGCCGATCCCATTTGCTCACTGCTGCCCTACACTTAAACAGCCGAAACTGGCCAAAAAAAAAAGTTTTTTTTTATAATTTTGCAACTTTTTCCCATGCCAATGGCCATATATTTGGCCATTTGCATGCCTACTACATTGAATACATGCTTTATTTTGAGCTGTCATGCCTCCATAATTTGCAGAAATGTATTCAGTTAGTAGCCGAATACATTTCTGCAGGTTACACTATTCTTGCACAGACGCCTGTCTGCTTCCTAGATCACTAAGTCACCTTATATGCATGGTTTTCACCTGCAAATGCAGTAATTAGCATACAGAAGCTGTGTTCATGCAGGAATAGTGTAGGAGCTCTCATGCATGTCCTGGGAGCTTGTTCCTGGATCGCTCATCAAACATATTGCATGCAGCAGCTGTTGCACTATTCCTGCATGCCGTGTAGAGCTTGTTGAATCCTGGGATACATCTTCATTATGCTGGAAATTCTTACACAGAGTTTTTGTCACTCAGAACAAAATGACAGCTATGTATAAACCAAATAAAATTAAATGCTGGAGATGGGATTCTGAAATAATAACTGATTGGACTCATATGTTACATGAATGTGTAGTCATCTCCCCTTTTTGGAAAGAAATTAATAACTTCATTCAAGCCCTAAGGCCAGATAGATATATTAATTCTAAATCTTTACTTTTACTTAATGCTCTGATTCCTGAGATAATTCCAAATTTCAACTGCCTCTGCTTTGGTCTATTCTTGCTATAGTCTGAAAAGTAATTACTAAAAATTGGAAAGTAAGATTACCCACTTTAGTGTTGAATTTATTAGTATGGCAAAAATTGTTTGCAGTGGTGAATTGCATGCTATAAAGATAACAATGTCTAATATTACCCATTCATATAAATATTGGCTTAAACCTAAAGACTTGCTTGAAAAATATTAATTGTTGATATCTATAACTTTGATGTATTGTTCAGCTGTGGACCTATGTAAATAATTATTTGTTTGTTTTATGACTGATTTGTTTATTTATTGTTTTAAAAACAAAAAATATATAAAAAAGAAAGTTCTAGAAAGTATCTCATTTATATTAATCACAATGCACTTTCTTTGCTGTTGTTGTTTATGTACCAAGTTGGATTAATGCTAGTTATAATTTTTATACATCACATGTTTTGCACCTTAGTTGTTAAACATAGCCGCCAAGGTCTCAAATGAAAATGGGTCACAACCTCTTCTTTCAACCAGGCAATTAAAACATGCATACATACATATCTACATACATAACTACATCCATGCTACAGCCATGCTACATCCATGCATACATACATTCATGCCCAAAGCAAAGTCTCATAATAACGGTAACAGAATGTGTCCAGTAAGTAGCAGCACATCAACAGGGTAACAAGGATAGGTATCTGTGCACAGTCAAGAAGAGAAACAAATTCTGCTCTGTATTGGTTGCAACAGGTACTACTTACATCCATCACTAACAAAGTCCATTGTCTATCTGTCACATGGTGGGTAAAGAAAGGTAAAGCACTACAATCACTTAATGAAGAGAGCCAAAAAAAACACGAACCAGGATTAAGTAATCCTCTCAAAAAAGAGGAAGTCCAAGCAGCATGTTAGGAGGATACACCAAGACAATCGAAGCCAACCAAATAAACTCCAAGTAAATTCCACAGGCAATTTTATTAGAACATATAAGGTTTAGTGGGCACTTTCAGGTCTCCAGGATGCTTCATCAGACTTAATTAAACAACACTATAAAACATTCTTATATAGTATTAAAAAGGCTCCTATTGGAGAGCCACAGTAGGACTTAATAGTAAAACATCGTTTCATTGGTAGTCCAAAAAGTATACATAGTACTTCTTTCCTTATAAATACTGTAAAAATTTTGCAAGAAACAACGAATTAACTACACATAAAAGTATGTAAAAATATATATATATCAAAACACACCACTATATATATTAAAAACATATATACAATAAAATAGCACATAAAACATATGTGTTATATTAACGTGTGAGGGGTCTGTCTGCTAAAAAAGGTCTCAGAGAAACTTTATCATTGAGGCCATGACCCCTATCTGCTGCTAGCTTGATTATCTAATTTATTTCTTTCTTTTCTATATTATTTCGCATGCAGCCAAGTCTCTCTGTACTATAAATATGTTCCAAAATTAAAAAAACTGAATGTATGTATGCTATCTCTTTGTAGCACATGATTTGCCAAAGCATTAGTTTCATTTTCTTTATTAATGGCATACATGTGTTCCCTAATGCGCTCCCTTAGAGTTCTAGTAGTCATACCTACATAAAAACACACCTGGTTTTACAATCTGAATATCTATTAAATTTGTATATTTTTCCTCTGTCTGGATGTATAAATTCATTGGAATTCTTAATATAGCTACATTGATTACAGGTGCGACATGCATGTGTACCTTTCCTTTGTGAGACTATGCCATCATGTCTATTATTTTCATAGCATAATAAGCTCTTCAGAGGCTTGGTATTCTTATAGCTAAATGCAGGTCTGTCTCCTACTACTCTCATGATATCTTCATCAAGTTGTAGAATATTCCAGTGTCTTTTAATAATATTTGCCACAGAAGAATTATTGTTGGTATACGGTATTGCTATTCTTCTCTTGTTACTGTTGGCATAGCTGCATCTAGTCCTGACCGAGGGCATGGTCCTACATATAAATGGTCTATCCTTTCCTTCACGTTCTATATTGTATAAACCATTGAGTTATTTCTTGTGATAACCCCTATCTATAAATTCCTCTTCCATATTATCTATGGCTTCTGCAAATACTGAATCATTACTCGTTATCCTTGAAAAGCATATTGCTTGATTCTTAATAATATTCTTATATATATGTGGAGGATGCATGCTGTCTCTATGAAGTATGGTGTTTTTCCTACATGACTTACGAAAAACCTCGGTGGTAAGTCCCCCATTTTCTTTACTAAGTAACACATCTAAAAACTCTATCTTTGTTTGAGAAGTGGTACTAGTCAATTCTAAAAATGTAGTAGTGCCACTGGCATAAGCAATAAATTCCTGTAAGGTAGTGAGATCCGCTCTCCAAATTAAAAAAATATATTTTATATATATATATATATATATATATATATATATATATATATATATATATATAAGAATATTATTAAGAATCAAGCAATACGCTTTTCAAGGATAACGAGTAATGATTCAGTATTTGCAGAAGCCATAGATAATATGGAAGAGGAATTTATAGATAGGGGTTATCACAAGAAAGAACTCAATGGTTTATACAATATAGAATGTGAAGGAAAGGATAGACCATTTATATGTAGGACCATGCCCTCGGTCAGGACTAGATGCAGCTATGCCAACAGTAACAAGAGAAGAATAGCAATACCGTATACCAACAATAATTCTTCTGTGGTAAATATTATTAAAAGACACTGGAATATTCTACAACTTGATGAAGATATCATGAGAGTAGTAGGAGACGGACCTGCATTTAGCTATAAGAATAGCAAGTCTCTGAAGAGCTTATTATGCTATGAAAATAATAGACATGATGGCATAGTCTCACAAAGGAAAGGTACACATGCATGTCGCACCTGTAATCAATGTAGCTATATTAAGAATTCCAATGAATTTATACATCCAGACAGAGGAAAAATATGCAAATTTAATAGATATTCAGATTGTAAAACCAGGTGTGTGGTTTATTTAAGTCAATGTAAGAAATGTCAGTGTTTTTATGTAGGTACGACTACTAGAACTCTAAGGGAGCGCATTAGGGAACACATGTATGCCATTAATAAAGAAAATGAAACTAATGCTTTGGCAAATCATGTGTTACAAAGAGATAGCACACATACATTCAGTTTTTTAATTTTGGAACATATTTATAATACAGAGAGACTTGGCTGCATGTGAAATAATATAGAAAAGAAAGAAATAAAATGGATAATCAAACTAGCAGCAGATAGGGGTCATGGCCTCAATAATAAAGTTTCTTTGAGACCTTTTTTAGCAGACAGACCCCTCACACATTAATATAACACATATGTTTTATGTGCTATTTTATTGTATATATGTTTTTAATATATATAGTGGTGTGTTTTGATATATATATATTTTTACATACTTTTATGTGTAGTTAATTCATTGTTTGTTGCAAAGTTTGTACAGTATTTATAAGGAAAGCAGTACTATGTATACTTTTTGGACTACCAATGAACCGATGTTTTACTATTAAGTCCTACTGTGGCTCTCCAATAGGAGTCTTTTTAATACTATATAAGAATGTTTTATAGTGTTGTTTAATTAAGTCTGATGAAGCACCCTGAAGACATGAAATCGCTCACTAAACCTTATGTTCTAATAAAATTGCCTGTGGAATTTACTTGGAGTTTATTTGGTTGGCTTTGATTGTCTTGGTGTATCCTCCTTACATGATGTTTGGACTACAATCACTTAGTCATAGCTGACATGGACATATATTGCCTACAAATGTCAGGGTGGGTGACAGTGTTATGACGTGGCTGAAGTTAGTCCAATGTCCTTGGCCTATGCCACGTTGTACCTTGTAGTAACCTGCAGTCAGCTTCTTTGGGTGAGGTAACTCACAGATATGTCAGCAGCAATAGTACTGCTGAAGAAACTTTGTAACAAGTGAATGGAAGGAAGACATGACAATATACACAACACACCAGAAGTATTTTACAGAAATCCATGATACAATGAGCTTATTTATTTTAATGGGCTCAAATCAACAGCTTTTTCATGTAGTTGCAACCTTCATGCAGGGTGATTCATCTCTTGCAATGTCTAAATTAAACAATGCTGAGGATGCCAAACCTCAAAGCAATTTATATTCTAGTATTATGGGACTGTTCAGCTAAATGGAAATGTTGATGCATATGGTGAACAGGCTAAATGCTCTCTTTACCAAGACCATATATGGCACAGTGAGCCCTGTATGTCAGTACTTTGTAATCAGATGGAGTGTTGTAGCCTTGCAGGTATGGTAGACTTTTATACTGTAATCACTGTACTTTGCACCTATCAAAAGGAGTGCATGCAATGCAAACATGTAGGTTCACAGTTTAATAGGTTTGTACTCTGCAGTCAATCACAAGGATCATATCACTCTATCTAGTGCAGTTTACTTTCTACTCCTATCCATAAGGGACCAAAAGGTTTAACCAGGAGTAAATATAGTTACCTATCTACTCATGAATATTAGATTTAATCAGAGCAAGGTGTTTGCTTTGGTTTATATGGAGTAGGAGGTTATTCCAGAGGAAGTGTGGCATTTGGGAGAGATATCTGTCTCCAGTACGTCCTGCTCATTTCAGAGTTAGACTTTGGTTCTTAGAGATGGAATTAATGCCATTTGTAGTTTTATCAATATAGAGGTCAATCAGTCTGGCAGTGATTTCCATGGAAAATTTGATAAGAGTCAGATTAGAGTAATAGAACTCTTAGATGTTAAGTGTAGCTTACTGATGTCATACCCTAGATTTCTTTGGTGAGGAAACCTTGTTTTTTTTTTCTCTTCTAGATGAACCATATGCTTGGATACTTACATGTCAAAGGAGGAATTATATATGATTATCAATCTAATAAGAGGAGAGTAGAAGGGAGCCATAACTTCCCTTGACCTAGTGGTAAATCCTTCATTAATTTACCTGGCTAGATAAAAATACATTCTAACTGCAGCTGAAACATGGGGCACGAATGAGAGTTCATTATCTTTTAACATGTCTACATCTCCAATGACAGTGTTGATTCTGAGAGTGTGGCATTTGTATGTTCTTTCCCAAAGAGAACAATGCTACATTCTATAGGCTGAGCTTTAGTCATGATGAATTTATATGAGTTCAACCCTCTTGGGGAATACGGGTGCCAATGACAGCTTCAAATTTGTAGTCATTAGGAAATTCAATCAGAGGCCATTTGTATCAGTCCTCAGAAAACAAAAAAGAAAAGCCAAATGACTGATGGTTGAAGAATGGAACTTTGGGAATCACCACTGGTGTGGGAAGTATGTCATCTACTCTAATAAAGTGGGTTGTGTCTGTTACCCAGTTTGTGATCCAGTGAGTAATATCAGGGATAATTTTCAGTTAAGCAGTTTATAAATAAATCAGAATTTGAGATTGTGCCAAAAGTCTTTAACAAGTTCCGGCCAGTGGTGTCCACCGATCTGCCTTCATCTAGTGCCTCACTGACTGTTTCAAAGATGTTGACCAATACCTGCCTTTCATAAATCAAAAGTGATTTGATTTGAGGTATTGTTGTATTGTTGGATATTGTATTCTTGGTTATGATTTCCATGATTATAGCTACCATTACCTTACAAATGAAGTTGATGAGATTAATCATTCTATATTTACCCAGGACAGTGGCTGGAATGTCCTTGTGAAAGGGTCCATCACTGCTGCTCTCTAGCCTTCAGGAACATAATGAGTGGATGAGTTTTGGAGAAAATGCTCTACATGGGAGTCAGCAAGGCAATGTTTCATAGCAACAAGAAAACAGTTTGGTATATTGAATGGATGCATAGACCTACTGTTTTTGTTTTGGGTAAATCATGTAATAGTTGCCTCATGGGGATAATAGGGGTGATGTTGTCTGGATAGTGCACACATTTGTCTACAGCATGTTGACACTGTCCACCGGGTCTGAGTGAGTGGTAAATTTAGACATCAACTCAGTGCAATGCTGAGCATTAGTCCTGAGCTTTGTGACACAGCTGAAAAAGACCTTCTGCTCATCTTTGAAAGATGTTAATGATGTTCAACTCTTACCTGACCTTGCTAGCTTGTATACTGGGTCTTTTAGTTCCTTGTTGACTCTTTCCATTTCATTTTTGGAGTGTTGAGATCTGAAATTTTTTTATACTCATGTTTTTTCAAAAGGGTTTGTTTCTGAACTTTGAATTACACTGTGAAAATATGCTGCAAGATCTTGATACTGAAACTTTGGTTTAATCAAAAATTTGTAGTAAATATACTGTTTTGACTATGGGGTCCTTGTGTTATGGAGAGCTCTGGTATTTCATAACATCTGTAGATAGGACTAAGATGTTTGCCTTTGAGAAATCACAAATCAAAGTGGGATTTGAAAACACCACTGACTAGGATATTATAAGAAATGTTATTGCACAACACTCAGATGCTATGTAAGGGGATAAATTTGGGTGTGATGTATAATGGTGCTAAATTTCTGTGAATCAGGTCTAGAAAATTTGAGCCCTTAGGACGGGTTGGCACTATTTGGTCTAGTGTAGAAGAGTTTATGTGTGAGAAATATTAGGTAGTTCTGTATGGTGAGATGGTTATGGGTTCAAATTTGTTGACATCATTTTCATGTATTGTTGGCTTTGTGGGAAGAGTTATGGATGTTAGTTATGATATCAGAGGAATACGTATTAGTCAGTACAGATATGTGCATGAACTCTAAGTCACAAGTCAAGTTTATAGTAGATATTAGGCAGTCTGCAGACCATTTCAAGCTGAGTAAAAAAAAATATATATATATATTCCATATTTCCCCTCCAGACTCAAGGAGGGCATGACAGAATAATAGGTTGCCCATCCAATTATCTAGGTTTACCTTAAAGATAGTAAGGTTGCTACTCTGCTTGACATGTAGTGGACATTTCTTGCAGAGGTGAGGGATAAGTTGGAATATGAATCTATCATGCAAATGTGGTTTATTTATCTGCTGATGAAGGTTTAGATCCTTTAACAGAGTATTTGATCTACTATTAGCTCTGTGAAAGGATATGAGATCAAATAGGACTGGATCTTTCATGACAGGAAAGGCTAGGCATAGATGTCCATGGCAGAGTCTGTAAGAGACTGAGGACAAAGAATGGTTTGCCAGTTTTTCCTGATAACTAAGATTTTTGAGGTCACTAATCTTTTAGTTATAAACGTATGAGATCTCTCAAGTTGTGTGATATGTTTAGATAAATACATGCCAATGTTCTGATAAGATATGAGTAAAGTGTAATTGAGACTCTATAGGTCTGGTGGAGATGCCTTTTGAAATTAGATGGGCCAGATAAAAGGCTTTCTGGACTTCTGTGGAGCCATGTTGGTGAAATGATAAGGAATTATCCAACAAGTGTACCCTGGTATCCTACAACAGTGTCTCATTGGAGGGGTGTATCTCCTATATGGTAAGTAAAACTGTTTTGCTTACCAAAATGAAATATATTACATTTAATTTGAGACCATTGACCTTACACCAGTTGTTAACATTGTGTAAGCCAATTTGGAGCAATTGCAGTTGAAGATCAAATAACTACATCAAATTTATAGTCATCTGCAACCTTAGTAAACCATAGGACTCAAGTGCTGACTTGAAGGTCTGAGGAATATATGCCAAATAAGAGAAGAGCCAAAACTGAGCCCTGGGGTACACCACTGGTAATTTTTTTATTTCAGAAGTGGCATCTGCTATTCTAACCACATGAGTTTTGTCAGACAATCAGTTAGCTACCCATCACACAATATAAGGATTTATATTCAGATTTACACGTCTGTTAATAATGCCTGCATAGAAAATAGTGTCAAAGGCCTTGACCAGATCTAGATATGCTGTATGTATGGCATAGCCACTATTCACTGCTTCAGTTACTTTTTCAAAGAACTTAATGAGGTTAATGAGGCAGGACCTTGTTGAGGTTTCAGGGTTAAGAGATTTTTCAATGTTCGGATTAATGAAGTCTAAGATAATGTGCTCCATAGCTTTACATATGAGGCTGGTGAGACTAATGGGCCTATAATTACCTGCATCCATGGTTGTACCACCCTTGTGAAATGGCATTACTATGGTGGTTTTCAAGGCTTCATGAATGAAACAGTAGTGAGACTTAGAGGTTAAGAAGGGGTTCATTAAGACCACATTTGGTGCTGATAATCAGCAACCTGACATGTCAGCAGCCATGGATGAAGAATTCTTATTTTTAGAAAGGGCTGAGGGATTGTGGGAATATCTTAAGATAGCAATTCACTACAGACAGCATGTAAAATTGGACATAATTAATTTCTGATGCTTGAAATTAAGATTGTTGTCATATTGTCTTGTACCTCCGAAAATCTATTTCCAGTTTTATTAAGTGTTTTAAAATAAGGACATCAGAGATTGTTGGATATATGATATCTGCAAATAGCACTATTTCTTGTAGGGGTAAAGAGGAAACCAAAAGTGAAATATTAAGATTGTAAAATTCATCAGCGATAAGCTTGGGTGTTTCTATTGTCTTAACATTATTAACTATGATTGGATATCTATAGATAAAGTTTATAAGATATTTCAAGACTGTATTTGCTTTACTGGCCATCTTATTATTTAAGGGACGCATGGACTGATATGAAATTCTCGGTTTTGTATCCTTAACTTATTTTGTGCATTTCCTTCATACTGTACTGTATATTGGGTATAATCAATTTTGGATTGTTTTGAAGACAGAGGCTAAAGACTGAAGTTCTGTATCTGCATTTGCTCCTAGTACTACATTACAGTTTTTAAGAATTGTTTCTGCTCTGTTTACAGGGCTTAGTTACTGTGTTTATCTGTATAAACTATTACATTTACTCCTAGTGCTTCATTTCAGTTTTTTTAAGAATGTTTTCTGCTCTGCTTACAGCGCTTAGTTAAATGTGTTTGCTAATATTTGCTATTTCTGTACAAACTACTGCATTTACTTTTAGTGCTACATTAGTTGTTTAAAAAGTAGTATCTGCTCTGCTTTCAGGGCATAGTCAACTGGGAATACTATTAATGCTACATTGGTTATTTCTTGTCTGTATTATACCTCACTTATCTTTCTGCTTCTCTAGGGTTTCACTAGGTCTGATCTCTCATATGTCTTTTCTTACTTTCTTGGTATAACCTTTTGTATGTGTTCCCCCTTATCGCTTGCAGCTTCTCCCGACAGGTTCAACACTCTGTGGTCAGCCCCTGCCCAACAGACTCACCCAGCAAAATATCTTGTGAAAGTGTTATAAATCTGCTTAAGTTACCTGCCTGAAGCAGCTCAAAAAACAAACTAGAAAACACAGCTTTCTAGCTCAACTGTTGGTGTTTCTCCTACTATAATTTATCCACACTTTGAATGTGCTTTTAAGACTATCTGCTTTTTAAAAAGTGAATTGCTCCTTATAATTTAAAGCATTACTACAGGCAGGTGAGCATACACGCAGGTTAGTTTTACTGCCTGTAGTAACTTACTTTGGCCACCAGGAGGCACTACAACACCAGCAGACTACCATATTCCTTGATGTTTTAACTAAGAATAGTACCAATAGCTTTTAGTTTGATGTTATTTTAACTCCCAATAGTTCCAGTATATGTAGGTTTAATGTTGCTAGCCACATTCTAGAGTGTTATTTAACCCCAAGTAGATCTTCTTTACCCTTTGTCTCCTGTTTTTAAATTTATATCTACAACATATCCATCTGTGGCTTGCTCTCTTCTTACCTCTTCAGCTCTGATTTTCACAGTTCCTACCTGTCTAACTGTTATTTTCAGTGCTGTTTCACACTGCTGACCTGGCCCTGTCAGTACTGGTTCCAACCAGCTAGTCCACTGTGACATCCATCTCCACTCTCTCTCTAACCCCTCCTCCAGTTTCTTTCACTTTCTTTTTTCCAACCCCTCCCCCAGACGCTTTGACTTTCCCTACCTTCCTGTGGCACCATCTTTACCTCTCTGAACCACTCTAATCTTTCCCTATACTACTACTAAAATGTCCCTTACGCCCCTTGCATACTTTCCTCTGAACTTACCTTCCACTCCACTGATTGTTTTTTTTTTGTTCATTGACCTTGATTCTTCCTTCCCTTGGCCAGCTGTAATACTGTACAGTTTATGTTAACAGGTTAAGTAGTTGTCAATCACACTATCTGCAGTTCTACACCACCCCACACCCTCTAAAGGGTGGGCAGTGCCACCCACACCAGCATACCTATGTTTACCAACTTGAGGATTGCATTACATTGGGGAAGGGGACATATACCCTGCCAGTACCATCGTCAATGACATTAAACTACCAGACTGATTATTTCCCAATGTGATGTTGTGCCTATTCTGTCATAGGAGGATTACATAGGCTAAAATGGGTTCCCTGCAAAAGTACATACATCCATGTGTATAGTATTCTCTGTGTATTGCATCAACACCAAAATCTCAGTGTGTGTATGTGTTTGTGTGTGTGTGTGTGTGTGTGTGTGTGTGTGTGTGTGTGTGTGTGTGTGTGTGTGTGTGTGTGTGTTATACACAAACATGTGGTGTGTACCACCCAGTACACGTACCATTGTCCACTGTAGAAGGGCTGCTGACATCAGCCACCATGCACTCACCTGTATACACCACTCAGACCTTTCAGCCATGTGGCACATGCAGTAACTGTTATACAGACCTGTGACTTATGTTCAGCTGTACCCAGGATATGGCACAGTCAAGGTGTCACTACAGTGCCATACTCCTTGTAGGAAACAACAGCAGACCAACATCCTGCTGACACATAGACACCTACAACACAAACGGAATACATTATGGAGGCCACAATCACTCAGCGTTAATAACAGCTATAATGCATCATGGCTGGACAGCTACACATCCTGATGTGTAAGCATTAAACTTTAGTGCTGAAAACATGTCACACAACATTACATTGGTACACCTTAGTACAGTCACCCTGTGCATCAGAACCATATTAGCCTGTCCCTGCATCGATGTTATGGATGACAGAGATGTGGCACCGGTATCATCATATGCACAGGGTGTGTTGTGGGTTTGACAGAGACCTAGGCTGAGCCATTTGGTTGACATCATGTGTGTGTTAGGGGGTTTGCAGATGTGGTGTGTGCAGGTATTGGGTTGTCCTAGCTGTGTTGGTCATATGCGTGTGTGTGTGTGTGTGTGTGTGTGTGTGTGTGTGTGTGTGTGTGTGTGTGTGTGTGTGTGTGTGTGTGTGTGTGTGCATGCACACAGTTCTGCCATGTGGCTGCCCTATACAGGGGTTTGTTGGACAGCTGCAGACTGTACCTGGCAGGGTGCACAGTTCACTGTCTCCAGCCACTGACATGTGAACTGTGCCTGTCAGGGGTTCCATAGGCACTACCAGGTACAAGCCAAGATATGGTACTCTCCCCTGATGATGACATATGTCTGCTGGATCAGGGTCTGACCTACATCCACATGGCTGTTGCACTACTCCCACCATATGCTCAAGCAAAGATATTGCACGGGTGAGGATTCCCACCATCTCACACAACCATCTATCCAGGACCTCTGCAAAATAATGGTAGGCACCTGCAAGATCACAGATGTTGTCAATGACAGCAGAATGAGTAGCCCTCTGGAGCCTCAGACCCTGTCGCTATAACATTACATACATGCCTGCACCTCCATGACTGCCTGAAACATGCATCTGGTGACACCAACTGTGGCACTTCTGCCAGGGGCATGATGACCAGCAGCCCTCGTAAAAGCACCCCTGTACATCTGCCTGTGTGGTACCTCACCAGGCATCCGGCCATGGCTGCTGTGTCCAGACACACTTGCCATAGTCACCACACTGTCATGTCCCATGCCACCACCTGCCAACTGTCCCTCATCTATGGCCACTGGTGATGGGGTATGTATAGGCAATGTGACTGATTGTGGAGATGGGCTGGATAACAGTGGGATGTCAAACAATGGCACAGCTTCAACCCTGACAACCTTGCCTTTGCCTCACCACACATATCCTCATTGTCAGAGTCTGTATGGACACTAATATCAGTTTGCCTGCAGGAGGGACCCTGACCCACTTTGCAACCTGTGAGGGGAAAACAAGAAAAGCACTTTAAGACCTGTATGTCATTGCTTAACTGTACACACACACACACACACACACACACACACACACACACACACACACACACACACACACGCACACACTTACAGGTGAGGTTGCACAAAGATATTACACACAGAATACTCATTACCCATCTGTCAACATGCATGACATATGGCACTCAACAGGATGCACTGCAGCTATAGTCAATCCCTGTTACCAACATTATACATCTCTGTGATACATGAGTTGTATTAGTAGGTGATACCCCTTTCTCTGAAACACACTGCACCCATGTACACAGTATTGCTGTGCACCTGTTCAGCACCCTGGCATTTACTGTGCACCATACCTCACAGGTGCACATGCCATTGCTGAATGTGTATATGTGTGTCAGTAATGTTTGCTCTGCTACTCACAGCCCCTATGTGTTTGTCCGTCACATACCTGGGATGATATGTGGACAGATGTCAATAGTGAATGCCTGATGTCTGATTTGCAGATCTCATCATCAGTGGTGCATGCATGAGCAATAAAATACAATTACACTGACAACCTTCAAAGCTTACTGTGGCTATGAGGAGTGTACATACCCTTAATGACATGGCACCCTTTTCCCTGATATGTCATGGGGCCACAATACTGCATATGTTAACATTACACAAACCTGATATGTGGTATATGACCTGTGCAATCAAATGCAGTATCAAACAAATGTGTTAGTTGTGCAGATGCTGATTGAGATGCATACAATATGTGGGTGCATAGGTGTGCACACCCTTAACATGATGGTTTGTTGTATCAACTGTTAAGTGTACTATAGCAGTCACTATTCATGGAAAGGGTATACTAGCATGGCCCATCTGCACTTGCCAGTATTTAGTCACTCTGCCCTACAAATGTCCCCCAACTCTGCAAGATTGCAAGGTCAACTCTTGTGCACAGCCCTTGGAGGTCACACAGTGCCTTCACTATTGATGTGGAGTCAGGGTTATGTCTGCCACAATTCATGACCTTGACTGTGTGCAGATACAGCCATTCTTAGTGAGCTTTGAATGTCTGCTTCAGTTCACTGTTGTGTTTCAGGATGACACCCTTCTCCATCCTCAGCCTTTTTGCAGATGCTTGACAACTATGGGCCACATATGAGTGTCATTTTGCAGTGTCCCAAATTCAGAGCAGCATGTGTACCGGCCTAGTCTCTGCTAATGAACAGCAAACATACAGGTACACACTGGCACCAGTAAGGTACAGATGGGGATGGTGGGCCTGAGGTGGAGTGAGGTGTTGCTTGTGCAGCACAAGTATTTTAATTGATACTGCTTGTAGGTTTCAAAGTTTGTCTTGGTACACCATTACACATTGCAACATATGCCTTTGGGGGACTTTTGATGTTATGCATATGCTACCTGTAGAGAGCCCTGGCTGATGTTTCCTGTGGAACAACTGTCTCATCTGATTACCCAAACCCATAGGCCACACTTATGCAGAGTCCAGGTGATTTTTAACACAGGTACTGCACAGACAGTACTTGCTAGACATTCCTATAACTCCCTCAGTGTAGAGGCATGTTTCTAGGCAGCCTCCATGACCAGTTTCCAACATGTGTTATCATCTGTCTTGGATGGCCATCTGTTTAATTTCTACATTAATGTTGTCCCATACTTCCTTGTCACATACATGACTCTCTGCACTGTGTGCCATGGTATATGCAATGGTGAGGTTAAGGCTACATGTGCCACTCCTGCATGCCACCCATTGAGTATGGCATCCATTCCATGGCTTGTTAGATGTGTGCAAGCCATAGCTGCCTCTGTTGCAGGTGAGTGGGCAAATGTGATGGACATACATCTTAGACATTAGAACATTTCTTGGTGTGACATTGAGGACCTGTACTTGATGGAAGGTGCATACTCATGAAGAGTGAATGCTGTCAATACCTCAAAAGCTGCTTCCACAATATGTTATTTGGAGTGTGTACACACATATGCTTCCAGTGTTTGTTAAGGTATGTATTCCCCATATTTGTAGTCCTAACATAGGATTCCATATTACACATTCATTGTTCATGATGTTAGGACCACTTTACAGGTTGTAAGGGTTGTGGAATATGGTATATACACTGTTGTATCACTGTATAAGGGTGATGTTTCAGACATGTTCCTACTGTAGGCCATTTGTCCCACCATTATGTTCATCTCTGTGCACACATCTTGCAATGACAGTTTGTTAGTTATATTGCAGGACTCTTACATCCCCTTCACCATGGTGACCACTGTGATGCAGTGCAGTTAACAACAACAATAAGTGAATATGTACAGCATGCATTATGGGTAGGTGTGTTAAATGTGTGCATGGGTGTGGTGGTGCTGCACCAGGTAGTTGATAATCACATAATTTTCCTGGGGGAATAAACTGGCAGCCACTCTCTAGACATGGTGCCTGAAAGACATAAAGAGGAAAAAAGGTTTGAGGATTTTATACTGCAAGGATATAGTAGTTATTTATTGACATCTCTGCCCCCCCCCACCATATCTGCAACAATAATCTGAACTCACAACTCAACGGATATGTTTATAGCAAACCTACTGTTGGGACATATATCGTATTGTATGACAAATAGTGCAATGTGTTTCTAGTCATGTTCCATGTTGAAACACTATCATTGGTGGCCTGTTGCTAACAATGCCACCTGCATGGCATTGTAAGGGATACTATGGTTCCATATATGCATGTGTTCTGTTTGCTATGTGACTGCTCCAAATCTGGTGTTTTGTGTTAATGGGGAAATCTATGCATGCTGTTAGAAGTAATCCTGGATTGGGTGGACTATTACTACCCACATATGTTCTACAACTGTGACACAATAGCATGTTTGGGAAGCCTGTCCAAAGCAGAATCTCCTCTCCCACCTCATTTGGCCATCTTACGAGGACACAGCACATCTGGGACCCACCGCGGGACCTCATCATCTCCTTGTCCTGCATTACCATCAGGTGGCACCACCTGATGGGATGGTGTTCACCCCCCCCCGGGACCGCACACAGACAGGATTGTGTCACGTGAAGTCAGCACTAGGATCTGATGCATGGGAAGCTCCACAGAGACTTGGGGGATGTGCTAAACCACCTTGAGGGCCTTGGTACACAATTACATGGTCCACATGCTCCACCTGCTCAGCCCCCAGCTTAAGCATCTTCAAGGCCGTGAAGGTTCAGTTGTGACTACCCATGGGTAGGGACATTGGTCCCACTGTTTCCATTTCAGGGCTCATGGGCTTCCACTTTCCAAACACCACTCCCCATCCAAGGTGTTTACCCGCCACATGTGTCATATACCGCCCCTGTATGTTCTCTTGTCTGTCTTCCAACCCAACCTACCTCCCCAAATATGCCTACTATCCTTCCCCAACATACCAATCTCACCTTGCAAATAAGATCAATGTGTTTCCAACATGGATTTCACACCAGACATAACTGTCCTTTTTGCACCTGCTTACAACTGTATATATATATATATATATATATATATATATATATATATATATATATGTGTGTGTGTGTGTGTGTGTGTGTGATGTTTTCTCAAACATATCATGCAGCACAGTCATTCAACAGTAGGAGAAATGTATATATATATATATATATATGTGTGTGTGTGTGTGTGTGTGTGTGTGTGTGTGTGTATGTTTGTATATATGTAGAAATATACTATATATATATATATATATATATATATATATATATATATATATATACACATATACACACACACATATATATATATATATATATATATATATATATATATATATATATATATATACAGGTATGGCCCACTAGCCATAGGGCAAGATGCTATGTCCATAGCAGTGGTTCAGCAGGACATCATTACAGCAAGTATTGATAGCACATATAAATCCTTCCACATCATTTATCCCATTATTAGAGACCAAGTACTACAGTCAATTATGTGCATATATGTTTCCCATACCTGTTTTAGTATTGTCTTCTTTTCTAGGTACACTTTATGTGTCCCTTGTTTTATACAATTTTGTTTTGGTTTGGTTTGTAGTTTTATTTATTTATTTCTCTCTCTTTCTCTCTCTCTCTCCACTACAGGGATTGAGCTGCTTTGAATAGGTTGGAACATAGATATTGTAGATGAGGCTCATGATCAGGTGATGGTATCTGCACCAATCAATGTTCCCCACTTGCAAATTGCATGCAACCAGCTGTGCAGTGCTTCCAGTTACCACTGTCATGGCAAACCACTACTATAAATTACTACATCATGTGGGCATTGTTTGTCCCTTTACCTTTCCTGTATGGAAGACATCCTTCCTGTGTGTGGGCAGCAGTGTTACAGACAGCAGGTAGCAATACCTCTTATAGCAGGACTTGCAGACACAGGCCAACTACATATTTGTATAAGGTTCCAGACTTACGGACAGCATGATTATTGTTGTTATATGCATTGAATATCGCTAGTTTTACAGGGTTTGTGTGTACATGCTAGTTTTGCACGGACTGCAGTCTGTCTGCATAGCTCTCAACTGTGGGCCAATCTACATGATGGCCAGAGGATTGGCTGTTATGTTTTGTCTGTTCACCACACAGGTCTTGTCTCTGATATATCAGTGGCATTCTCTCTGTTGAGTGCTATCAGTACATGGCTACATTCATTTGTGTTTCTGACTTCATATTCCTGAGTAAGGGTAGGTTGCAACCAGTCCTGTAACACCACCAACTTTCACAGTGTATAACAGCAATATTGCAAATATAGCCCTGTGTTCCAGCCTCTGTCCTCCATATATATACCAGGCTTTTCCATATGTCATGCAGAAAGAGGTTGTTAAGTAGTAGCCTATCATTATTTAGTGCTGGCATTTCTGCTATCATTCCAGTGATGTTGTGGACCCCCACAGAAATTGTAGGGTAGGGTCCATATATATGAGGGCTACAGCTGGATAAAACGTGTGTGACCTTGTACAGTCCAGAGGTCAGTGTATGCCCTTGTAAGTCATTTTATGAGGGATTGGTATGCACCGTTTTTAACCTAGGCTGTTACAACATGTGAGGGATATCAGTAGTAAGACACCTTAAGGTATATGGCTGTACATTTTCATAAATTTCACCATGGGAACAGTGGTGGGCTACAGCTTACTGTCTTACAGACAGTTTTGTTTGTCATTGTGATAGTGATGTTTTAAGTTAAGCATTGTTATGTAGGGGATGAGTACAGAGTGTAATTGGAGGCTGCTGAACTACATCTGTAATTAAATGTTGATTGATTCTTATCTTCAAGGCAAGTGTTTTTGTACTGTTGTACAGCTTGAAGGCCTTAGCCTGGACAGCAACATATGCTATGTTTTCAGATTACTGTATCAAATGTTTTGTTTGAAAGTTGCATTACTCATTTTTTATGTATTTCAGACACCTAACTGTTATATGAAATGGCATATAGAACTGAAATAGTACACAAATAAACATTTCTATGTATGCAAACATGTGTGTTGTCATATCCTTTGACTTGTCTGTGGGTATATGTTTCATGCAATAATTGTCTTTTGTATGAAAGAATCAAACACTGGCCATTTTAAAAGGTGGCAACTGTAGGAATACTGGCTGTTCGATATGCTGTGCACCCTCTAAATATATATCTTCTTATACATATCTATAAGTAGTAATATATGCATATGTGTATGTATGTGTATATGCATATATCTATATATATATATCTATATATATATATATATATATATATATATATATATATATATATATGGATTCCTATTACAAGAACGAAAGTTCACAACTTTGAACTTGTAATAGGAAGCCTCACTTACGTGAAAGTTAACTTTAACTAAAATGAACTTCCGCGAAAGTGCACTTCACTGAAAGTACCGCAGCACAGTGGAGGACATCAAAAAACAAGCTATGTCCTCCACTATGGTGCGATACTCATGGACCTTAGGGTTAGGGCATGGGTTAGGGTAAGGGGATAGTTAGTAAAGCTATCCCCTTACCCTAACCCATGAGCTAACCCTAAGTTTCGTGACTATCGCACCATAGTGGAGGACATTGCTATGTCTATCCTGCGCTGCAGTCATCACAGACCTTAGAGTTAGGGCACGGGTCATGGTAAGGGGATAGCCTGCAGGGCTATCCCCTTATCATGACCCATGCCCTAACCCTAAGGTCCGTGAGTACTGCACAGACGTTCAGTACAACGCCCGTTCGTTGTACTGAACTTCGTGTAAGTGCACTTTCGATTAAGTGCACTTTCTCTGCAGTGTGCATTCCATACACTATTTTGAAGTTGTGAACCTTCAATCTAGTGTATGGAATCCATATATATATATATATATATATATATATATATATATATATATTTATATATATATATATATATATATATATATATATATATATATATATACACACACACATATGTGTGTGTGTGTGTGTGTGTGTATGTATCATTGGAATGTTTATTGCTTCCACATTGTACATTCCCTATGGTAGACAGACTGTTCGGTATGATATGTTATTGGTATCATCCTGACATCATACAGCTGAGATGGATTACTGTTAATTTGTTGTGGCTATGTTGTGTAGGGTCCTGGGTATGTGACTTTCAAGTGTTGGTTATTATGTTGCAAGACAGATCTGTTCAGCTGTGGAGGAGGGGATGATATCAATAATTACAAGAGTTACTTATTTTGGACCTCTTCACCACCGTTAACAGTGCCTTTGGTCAGATATTTTGCAGTGAGAGGTTCAGAGTGTGTATCCAAAGTGCAAACGCATATATATATATATATATATATATATATATATATATATATATATATATATATATATATATATATGTGTGTGTGTGTATATATATATATATCTATATATATATATATATATATATATATATATATATATATATATATATATATATATATTCTTTTTTTTTGTTTGTTTATATATACAGATATACATACATCTACATATATAAATACATTTCCCCTACTGTTGAATGACTGTGCTGGGTGATATGTTTGAGAAAACACCACATTAATTTAAATCTGAAATGGCTTAGTGGTCAATCACTTTGGCTATAGTTTGCAGGGTCCTGGGTTTGAGACTTGCAAAGGCTGATTATTTTATTGCAGGGCAGAACAGGGGCTGTTGGAGACAGAGTGATTAAGTCACTTTAAGACAGTTGTAAGCAGATCTCTGCAGGTTTGCACAGAGCTAAGCGATGCTTACATGAGCTTAGCTTAGCTTAAACCTGCTTATGGTTGCTTAAACCCGTGCTAATTTCAAATAAAGAAAAAAAAAACAAGGGAGTTAGGAAAGCTGTGAAATTGGGGCAAGCAGGGGGACAAACAAGAGGAGAATCAGGTAGGGATGTGCAGAATGGGTATAGGAAAGAACCATAGCTCTGCATTTCTTTGGCAGCAACAGCTGCTTTCAATGTGGGCAATTTAGAATTTGGAGCCTCATACTCTACAGGGAGGTGTGTGGGCATCATAAAATATGGATGATTGGTAGAGTTAGATTGTGTGATTGGTACATGTCTCTGGGCAAAATGCAGAGCTATGTATGGGACATGATTTTTTTTTTTTGTGGGACAAATGCCCCTTTTTTTTAAGGTGAAAGTGAGATGTTAAGGAAGGATTATAGGTAAGTGTGGTGAGGGAGGTTTGGTAGGAGAAGATGCATTTTCAGACAGACAAGACAGGCAAGACAGCAGATGGGGCGGTGTATGATACATGGGGGGGTAAACACCTTGACAGGGGTGGTGGTTGGGAATCCGAGGATCATGAGAACCCCAGTGGTAGTAGTAGCACTGATGTCCCCACCCGATGGCAGTCACCACTACTCCTTCACAACTCTGAAGGTGGCTCTGCTGGGGCCTGGGCTTGAGGGGAGGCCTGCCCCTCTAGCTGTGCCAGCCTGCCCTTCACCTGGTGCAGGCGGACATCCATCTTGATCTGGAGGACATTGTGCACCATGCCACAGACCTTTTCCTGGGTGACAACATCCCCACCGCGCCCACTTGCAGGGGGGAGCCAGCCTCATCCCCTGCAGTGGTTCCATCCAAGGGTGGTGCTGGACCAGCAGATGACGGAGGTCTGGTTTGGGTCCCAGACATGCTGGGAACCGGTGCCTCGGCCAGGTGGGGTGGCAAAGGCAGATCCCCTGGGATCTATCTGCCTTCCCATATGTGCTATAGTGTGGAAATTAACAATGAATATTGGTTAGTCATGCACAACACATTACAACATTAGTCAAAATAGCATTCATGGATATTCCCATTTACCTAACACAGTGCAATTATAACAGTGCCATAGCAAACAGAACCCATGCATATATAGAACAGCATTCAGGGCTGCAACAGCATGCCAGTTAGTGGTATGTCAGGCAGGCAATAAAATGATTATTTAACAGGGAATATTAGTATGCACACAGTTTAAACAATGATAAACCAAATGGAAAAATGGTCCCAACAGTAGAGGTTTGTTTAGGAACATATCCATGTTGGTTTCAGTGTGTTTGTTGGATCAGTTGAGTTGTGGGGGAAGGGAACAGATTCAACTGACAACTGCTATCAAGTATATTTTTTGGTCCACTACTATTCACTACTCTACATTCTGACCACACTTACACTCTACCTGGGCCATGGGGCTGCTACAGCACACCAACAGCTGTAGATATCAACAGTGGAATTGTACACTTATTTTAGTTATACACATCAGACCTGTTTCTATACCAATTTCTTTACCTGTGGGCCTTGTGCAGATGAACTGTGTGCACATTACATTGCTGTTTCTACAGATATTTCAGATTCACATATTAGTTGCAGGCCCTGGAGTGTGTGATGTGCCTTTCACATACATCTACTGTGACATTCTCTGTGTGCAGGTTTACTGGTGACTGGGAAAACAATCTGTGACAGCATGACACTTGAGGGACTTGTCTGGGCCAGACTGCAGAGTGTGGATTTTTAGCTTCCTAGCTTGCATCTATTTGTAGTACTGGGGCTGATCAACACAACTGTACACCTTTCATAGTTATATACATCATACTAGTATTTCTATTCAGATTTCTTTACCTGTGTGTCCTGTATGGAAAATGTTATGTGTTGCAGTACATTACTTTTTCTATTCAGATTGCAGTTTATAACTGTAGAACCAGACTGACATGTTAGTGGTGGTCCCTGGGTTAGAACCATGGTGTGAGTGCAAAATTGAACTCTATGTTTGGTGTTTATCAGGCTGAGCTACTGGGATGTGTTCTGTGCTGTTTGTGACATTTCTATCTAATACATATTTTTGTGTACAGTACTTTTATTATGACATGTTGCATTATTTGTTTCCCATTTTCAGTACAAATTATGCATACACAACAGACACTGGTGTCACTGTTTGTGAAACGTGCACATTAGCTGGATTGCACATTTGACTGTTTTACAACTACATACTGCAATTTAGATTCCTGAGTACACAGTGTAGGTTTTACGTCTGCACCTGTTAGCCTTATACATTTTTCAGAACATTCACAGCTATATACATCTGAAATTGAAAGGTTAACACAAGATACTGCTGGCAGACAAACAAGTAAAACACATTCTGATTTTTTTTTCAGTTATTTGACATGCCCATTCTAAAGTATGCAGACAGGGAGTGCTAACTCAGTTCAACTCAGTTAATGCATTCTGCAGGACATGCACATTTCTATTTTTCAGGTACAAGTGAGATGACACACGCCAGTGTTTGGGATCACCTTTATTAGTTTTGACATACATATCTGTGTACAACTCAAAAATCCACAATTACTATTCCTGCATGATCTGCACAGGGGAATATTTTTCATTTCTAACTGTTATAGTAGCCCTGACATGGCACTTTCTCGGTAGGTTCACTCAGACACACTCATACATATTCTAATCTTCCTCTCCTGCATATTGTACCTTGTTTAATACTGACATTTGTATTATATAGCAGCTGGGAATACTCCATTGTAACACTGGCAACCTGACACAGGCATTTATTCCTGACTTTTACAGCACAATTATATATACAGGCAGCAAAACCATTACTATAATTTTGATTTCTTACTGCTAATGGTAGGGCATATTCTGTACTCACCGTACTGCCGATGCAGCCAGGCCAGTCGCTGGGCATGAGCCTCAACATTCTGGGACCTCTCTGCAGCAGCTGTATGGGGAGACATCACACATTAATCACACCTGCACAGTCACAAGTTGAACTTTTTCCATACTTAGAGATACATAAGACTGCATACTTAAGACAGGTGGGACATCCTGCGCTGGGGCTTCTTCAATCCATTGGTCCAAGAGTGCACCCCTCCTCTGTTTTAGGTCATTATGGTGGTGATGTATCTGCTCACCAGTCCGGGGTATGCCAGTGACACTGGTGAGATTGTGTGCAAGCCGACCTCCGCTTTGTACTGAAAGCCCTGGTACTGGTTCTGCAGCAGCCTGCCATCATGGCTTTTTACTAGGAGCCCAACCATGACCCTGGACTCCTGGATGCACCAACGTTGCGCTCAGAAGCAAACACCTTCACCAACACCAGACATTTTGGTCCTGTTGTGTGCAATCCCAAATGGTTATGGCTGTATTTCCACCTGTGCGGTTTAAATAGGGCAGCTTTCCCACACCTTTTCTTGATTGGCCGGTTTTAATATGCTAAACTATGCTTAGCTCCACGCAAATCTACACAGCAATGCTTACACCAGGTAAGGAGAGCTAAAAGCTGGTAAGCAATGCTTAGACTAGCAAAGCATTTCTTAAATCTATTTTTTTCATTATATTTATAAATTATTTTTATATTTATATTTTACATATTCCCACCCCTGCTGTACTATATGTGAGCCATATGATTGACATCTATCATTCAAATTCCTTAAAAGTTTAAGTAATTTGGCAGAAGGGGAATTCTAACCAAGCATGTTCTTCATGCTATACCACTACGCCACACCATCTTGATGACATTTTTATCACAGTAGCACTTGTCTATTATTTTCAGGATTTCAGCCAGGCTAGGCATAGCAGCATGCCATGCAAACAAGCGGCACACCGTTAAATTTTGGATTTTATTGATGAAAAAAATAACTTACATTTTTTTAATTTGCATTGCTTTCCTCTTGCCCTACTGCTTCCATACATGTAGGGAAAGAGTGCATACATTTGGGGGTGTGTACTTGAAGGCTGCTGCCTTCTAGGTGTTTGTGTTTTTTTTTCCAGTGTCCGTGGACACTGAAATGTTACCAAGTTACATATCAGTGTCTGCTGACACTCATTCACGATATAATATTAGAGCCAGGCTCTAATATTATATAATTTGACACTCATCTGTGTCACAAAGTGCCATGTGCCACTTTCTGAGAAAAGGGGGTATTTTACATGTGCAGGCACTGCTGACACATGCCCCCTGTGCTCGCTCCTGGTTCATGTCCATTTCAATTAAATAGCAGTGTGCCTTCATGCATATGCAAGGCGCACTGCTATTCTAAATGGACACAAACCACTCCATGCACGAACAGTCTTATACTTGCACGGAGCTTTGTGAATCCTGGGGACAGTCTCCCCTACTTTCTATACTGTGGATTGTCTGTAATTTCTCTATGCAGTACCACTGTACTGCTAACTTAGCTTACAATCTCAGTAGTCCAATTACTGAAAAAAAATGCTATTGCATCATTATAAATAATTGCATATAATTTTACTTGTACTGAATGTGATCACAACTCTGTTATTACTACAATGTCAAGCAATGCTATACTACCTCTGTACAAAATGTTATACTGCATGTACTTTTTATTGTACTGAAGAGCTTTTTGCCCCAGGCCTCCACTGAAAATGGGTGATGTATGGTCCCATGGGCATTCATGGTTAGCAAACTGCAAATAATTAAATAATTAATAAATAACTAAAATATAACAAAAAGAATGCAAACAGATGAAATCTATATAGCACAAAGATCTAAAAAATGATCTGCAAATCTTTTATGATTTGGCATGCAAATGTAAAATAAACTGCACTGTAGGAAATTGCAAGGTTCTGTTTTTTAAACATGGCAATCCAATGTCATACACAAGGCTGGAAATCTTCTAGAAGTAGGTCTGGGTGTGAACTTTACACTGCACCTGAAATAACAGGTAAAAATAAAAAGGCCACTAAAGTAGTTAACAGAATTTTGTTTTCTGTATCTTGTGGTGTGGACTCACTGTCTCCACGTACACGTGATCGCAGAATTAATTACTGTACATGATTTTCTTTTTCATGATAAAGAATACATATCTAGCACTAGTGTATTAATATTGTAAGGGATATAAAAACGGAAGTTCCCTGTTAGTGTAAGTCTAGATCAGCACATCTTTGATTTTCAAATGTACAACTTAAGCACAGGTCTTATTGAGGCAAGTGGTGCTTATTTCCAGTTTAATGACTTTTCAAAATGTCTTAAAGATATATTTCTGTAGAAATGATCACTGCTGGTGAATCATTTATGTGGTTCTTATTTGCTACTGTAAAAACATTATTTAAAATAAGCTGATCTGAAGGATAATAAGGATAAATAAATAAACAAAGATGGTCTACTCACAGATAGGCAGCATGGCTTCTGGGGAGGTCTTAGCAATATCACTGCCAGCTACTTGGTCACAGATCAAATTTATAATAACATAAACACTTGCTTTTTAACTAGTGCTATGTTCATAGGTATGGCTCAGGCTCTCACTTATCATGTGACCTCTAAAATAAGCTTCAAGCTGACTTTGTATTGTTCTGACTCATGATTTGCCTAAATAAGCTGCTAATAAAAAATCATTAAATTGATAGTCAAGATTTTTGGAAGTATTGAAAAACTACTACCTTATCATGGCAAATAAAGGATCCACTAATCAACACTTTCAGTACCACTTCAAAGATATCTACTACTTCTGCAAGATTGCACACTTGTTTAGGTCACATAGAAACAAACATAGACAAAGTTCTTGCTTGAAAAAAATCAAGCTATGAAGATTCAGTCTTAATACAACCAAAAACTATGAATGATTTTGCAAAAAATATTTTTCTGCTGAAGCTGGAATATGCCAGTCTAACTCCCCATCTCTCATTACCACATACCACCCTTAAAAACAGAACATAAGGTGCATAGATTTAGCTTTCCATTCTAAACATAGAAGTCACAACTGCCTGCCACTGCAAAAGTCATGCTGGTCACCTATAACACTGATACTTGCTGCAAGGATCTTTAAAAAGCAAACATATATCAACAGGCCCTTTTGGGCTTGCCACTCGTGAGTGAGACAGGGCTTTTGCTAAAATTAGACCAGCACATTGTAATTAGGTTCCATCTTTAACTTTATAGTAGTTTACTTTGTATAGCATTTCTTTATAACAACAAAACTACAGCACCAAGGTAGTAAGCATGTGTTTAAAAGATAAATCAGTTCTGCTGCTTCACAATAGACTCAGGGTTTCATAAATTAGCTTTATCATTCCTGTGAGGTCATTACATAACTTAATAAGATCACAGTAAAAGTAAAAAGTAAATAAAAGAAGACAAAAACTATACTTTAGCAACATGCAGAACAGTAGAAACACAACACTAAAAATTGTTGTCAGCCATTAAAGAATACTTATATCCCAGCCAAAAATCCAACCCTAAACTATCTTAAATTTACAATTCAACATGCAGTAGAATTTAACTTTTATTTCCTAGATAGTATAGCATCCTTAACCAAAGATTCCCCAACATCTAATCCCAACCCTGCCCACTAGCCATGTATCACCACTTCCATTTTCACCTTCAAACCTCTAGCCACATCCTATACAAAACTAATCTTAAACAAACTTAAACCATGCTCTGCACCAGGTGAGTACCTTAAAATAGCAGCCAATAGTATTACCTATCCTGTGTCAATCTTTATAAATAGGTCAAATCCACAAATTCCACATTCTCTCTCTCTCTCTCTCTCTCTCTCTCTCTCTCTCTCTCTCTCTCAGGAAAAATCACACATTATCCTGCTATACAAAGGAGAAATTTCAAAATCACTAACGTTAGACCTATAGAAATTTTAACCCCCTTTCCAAAAGAAAGAAAATGTGTTCAAAAGCAATTGCTAAACTATGTCCTGCAGGAAGAACTCCTATCCCTTCAGAGAACATGGCTCCATTCCCTTCCATAGTACTAACACTGCACTTCTAACCTTTATAAATGCTGTCAATAAAGCTAGCGATGGTGGCAGACTAGTTTCCTCATTTCTACACTTGTCTAAAGCTCTCAACACATTTTGTCGCATCAAACTATTTCTTCAAATGTCCTCACTAGGTCCATCTTAACCTACCCCATTATGGTTCAAAAACTACTTGTGCAGTAGGTATCATCCAGGGAAAATTGCACTCTAACCTCTCTCCATACCTCTCGGTCACCACTGGTGTTTGACAAGGCTCTATCCTTGGTCCCTTCCTCTTTAACATTCTCATCAACACTCTCCTCACATCCACACAACAGACCTCCCTAATTCAATAGTCTGCTGACTCCAAACTCATTTGCACAGACAACCTGACACATATCCAAAACATTACTCAGCAATCGTTTATCAACCACTGAAACATGGCTTTGTAACCCCCAACACAGGCTCAACCCCCCCCCCTGAAAAAATGAAAAAAAAAATAAAACCCTTTTTCTTGCTATTACAGTCATTGAAGTCACTTATTATAGCAAATTATTATGGATGATATTGGATGATAATCTTAAATTAGGCCTGCATATACAAAAATTGCATAAAAATGTCACTAAAAATTAGGGATGCTGTATAGAGCTATAAACTTTCTCACCAATGCAACTAAAACTAGACTTATCACTGCTTACCTCCACTCACTACTTTATGGCATTCCCATCTTTACTAACTTCCAGACATCACAAAAATCAAAACTTGAACAATACTATAATAAAGTGGCTAAATTTATAGCAAAACCCCTTTCAGATCCCACCACTGCATAGCACTAAAAAGCCTAGATTAATGACCACATTGACTACTATAACAGCTTCTTACATTTAAATTTATTCAGCATACATCTGCTTGTCCAGAACTAAAAACCATTCTACACAACTATTTTCCCAGTCTGCTATTATGATCCCATGACCAAAAACTTTTCTCTGCCCACAACCCTATAAAATATGCTGTTCATGGTTTGTACTTGTACCATGTTACTTAGGTCACGAACTCCTTATCTATATCCATCAGGTCAATGTCCTCCCTCCCTCCTTCCTGTCCTTTAAAACCATTCTGAAAGACTTCCAAGCCAAAATCTAGCTCTGTTCTTGCTCTAAACCAGGATAAACATAAATATGAACGAGTACCGATTGATACCTTACACCTCCTTACTTTCCTGTCTTCACTCACTTCCTAACTTCAGTCAGTTTCTCTCCATTATCACTATATATAAATATGGCAGGATCTGTTTTTTTTTCTCTCACACTTCATTTTGCAATTAATTTGGTAAGCATGAAGGAGCTTTCTTTGTTTATTTTCCTTCCTGCCCAGTGCTTTTTGGGATCAAACAATCACATCTAATGTCTAAGTTTTAATAAAACAGCAAACATATTTATAACTGAACTTTATTCCTAGTTGTCAAGGCAGCTTTCAAATTAGTTTTAATTTTATAAAATATTACGTACTAGGTATTACCCTCATTTATTCATGTTTTATTGATGATCTTTCAGCTATTCCCAGATACTTCTGCATTCTCTCTTGTCCAATGTCTTTTGTATCACATTCCTTCCAGGATGATATTTTCTTGATGTTTTAGTCTTCCTACTATAAATTTTCTTTTGCACATTACCAGGGTAAAATGTCAGTCTGACTTCATTTAAAAAACTGTAGTCATTCGGGGATGTGATTTCAGATGTTTGTCTCATGAGCTATACAAATCATGCATACGAGATGTCACTGGGCAAGGCTGGTTTCTAAAGTGAAGCTTTAATCATAGCCTAGTCTCTTAAGTTAGCAGCTTACTATGTTAAGAGCAACACAAATTGCAGTGGTGACAATTTCCCTGGAATACCCTTCTTTGAATTTTTATTCACCTTTACCCTTTATCATAATTCAGTTGTAATTTGGTTTGCCACTGTTTCATGGAGACTGCTATATAGCTTATTAGTGTTGGGTATATTTTATAAATTTGTAAGCATTCTTTAATCCATGATGTGGGATACTGCCATTTTTTTTTTTTTTTGTAATTTACCCATACCGTACCTGGGTTCCAAATATTCTTACAGCCATCTGTTATGGCTTTGTTTAATAATATATTTTCCTTTGTTCTACATGACTGAATTTTGTTCTAAGTGAATATGAAGACTGCCTGCATTGATTCCAGTATATAATGCAATACATCAAAATTAAACTTCTTTATCTTTTGCACCTCTTCTAAACATCCTTTTGTTCCACCATTACTGTTCAAGGGCACCTAGAGACAACTTAAAAATAACTTGATGTTTTCCATGAACCATAGGAAAACTTTCACAATCATGTTTCCATCATAACACAGCCCCAAAGTCAAACAAGCTTACAGCTTCATTTGTTTACTGTGCCCTGACTTGAGAAGTTTTATCACTAAAAGTTTGTGAATCCCAAAACTAAAATATGCCCTGTGTTTATCTTGTCTTCATAACTTTAAAAGTACTCTATATCTTTAGTAAACTCTATTGAAAATTTGTTTTGCAACCATACTTAACTCTCTGTACATACCAGTGCATTCTGTTCCACTCCACTAAGACCCTAGACTTAACTGCTAAAGCCACTTTAATTCTCTGTACTACCTCTGTACAACACTCTTTAACAAAGTCTGCCCTCCATTCATCCGCAAATTGCAGTCTACTTCATTCTACTACTTCTAAGATCACAGTCTTCAGTTACCCTCATCCTTACCTAAATTATATCTTCTCCAGCACCATCAAATATGCCCCCCATGTTAGTCCCTGCCATATAGTTCACCTTTTCTTCTCACATTCAATCCATACTTACTACTTCTTTATTTAGAACAAGCTTATTTTTCCAGTATTCTGACTCCATCTCCATTCAGTATAAATAGAATCACCTTTAACCCTTCTCATTCTTATTCATGTATCCTTACCCCCTCCCACTAGCTAACTGCCATGTGGTTCCCTTCCTCTCCTTTCACTATTTCTTTGCCCTGTCAAGATTTACATCTTAAGTACTACGTAGTTACCTTATTCTCTACTCCCTTTAATACATTCTTTTCTTGTGCCACTCTATGCCTTCCCACCCATTTCCATCTCTTACTTTCCTCCAACATTCAATTCACCTTCTTCCCTTGTCCAGCAATTTACTTTCCTTTTTGCCCAGGCTTTATCTAAAATAGTTCTTTGGCCAGCTCATTTATCCTATAAAATGTGAATAAAAACTTAAAAATGTCAATGTCTTTGAGAAGCATAGTAGGCATTGTTACAAGTTCAAGCCAAAAGGAAAACCCAGTGGAGGCTGTACCCCACACACCTATTGGAGAACAATTTCAAGCAACTCCACACTCTGCTTTTCAAAATCCATGACAGACACTGAACATGTACAAACCAAAAATAACATAAACATGCAAAACTTGCTCTTCATGATTTTCAAAGTTTGTAGTTAATGTCTGAAGAACATAGAACAATGCATGTAGCTAGACATCATGTACCCTTTAAATAAATGTGATGAAATAGAGAATAAAGTTTCCTATGCCTAAGATTTAGGGGCTACCTACTGAAAGGTATTCTACAGGGGTCTATCCAAAAAAAGGGTAGGTAAAGCTTAGTACGAGTCAGATACAAAGTCAAAAAGGCTGTTGAGAAGCAAAGAAGATGCATTCAAACAGTGGTAGTATATTGCAGAGGCAAGGCTGAGAAAAAAAAGCCACTTTTCTGGCAAGGTAGAAGACTACTAGATAGGTAAGGGCAGAATTCACAGCAGAACAGCCAAAGTGGGGAAGCAAGGAGAGAAAGTTTCTTTCATGAACATTTTAGAGAGGAAAATGACAAATATATACCTAAATAGTATGAACAGAGACAAAATGTAGCTTAGAGATGGTTTTCTTTGTTTTAATATTCATAAATGAAAATAAGAAGGTACCAAGATGAAAATGTCAGAAGACAGAAGAGTGAGGGAGGTATACATGACCTGTAGAATGGGTGAGCAAAAGATTTTGCTGAGTAATAGAAGAACCAAACCTCTATATCTAGACAGTGTAAAAGTCAGTCTACACAAGTATCTAGCAAGTACACTGGCATACACAATCACAAAGATTTTCTGTAAATATCCGGCCAGAATGAAGATACCAGGACACTAACAAAAACATCAGTCAACCTTTTATTTAGGGTGGAGATAAGGCCAATCCAGTTAAGACCTGGATGGTTAGCTGGACAATAGTTGTATCAAATGCGATGGAGGGGATCCTAAGATAAAAGTCTGATTTTTTTTTAAATATGACTAGTTTCATACCCAATAGCCAGCATAACTCCACTGGCAAGAATAGTTGAGTGTCAAACTTCTAGTTTTAGGACTAGATAACAGTTATGATACATGAAGGATTACTAATAACCATTGCCTGCATGGATTTCAGAAATGTCATGTATATGTGATTACATTGAAGACTTGACAACAAGCAGAGATGATGAGCAGTAGTCAGAAATGAAGGAATGCTGAGTAGACAAATGGCTGAGAGGAAGAAATCAAAGAGGGATGATCAGGGGGCACTTTGAAGGGCAATAGAAAAGGACAATAAAGTGTCACAATGGTCAAGTGCTGGGGCCTTTCCCCTTTGTCAAGTTTATCTTGAATATCTCCTTTCCCCCACAAAACATGGTTTCAGGCCTGGCCACAGTACTACCACTGCACTCATTTTTTTTCATGGATGCTTTTAACAGAGCCAGTGATAATGGCAAAATAGTATCCACCATATTCTTAGACCTTTCAAAAGCTTTTGACACAATCTCACACCATTACTGTTATCACAACTCTCCTACTTGGGACTATCCAAAACAACTCCTAAGCACATCCAAAATTATCCCAACATGTCATCATTTAAAAAAGCACAAACGATTGTGTCAATAACAACTGGCTCTGTCCCTGTATTGCTCCTGGCTAGTTTCTTTCTCCTAATACTTCACAGCTCTCTTCTCACATGCCTCTCTTCAGCATCTTTAAGCAGCCAATGCTTATACTCCCATTTTTTTTTTCATTTTTTCAAACTGACTTACATATCCTCTGTGAGAATCTGTTTATCTCTGTACTACATTATATTATATGTTTTCTTGACTAAATGTTCTTATGTATGTTGTTAATTGCATTTTTTGCTAACACTGATGTACATGATTACATTTTATTTTCTTTCTTATTTATTTTTGTTAATTTACCTATTTTGCTAATAGTCGTGTTCATAATATCTTGGACTCCTAACTAATTGCAATTGTACTGGAGCTTTTTTCCCCAGGTTTCTGCTGAAAATTGGCTTCTTGCCCAGTCAGACAACTGTAAATAAATAAATAAAACTCTTAACTGGTTCTCAAGCTTTCTAAAAGACACACAACATGCCATCAAATGGTAGAACACTATCTCTTCCTATCTTCATACCTCTACTGGGGTTCCCCAAAGCTCCATACATGATCCCCTCACATTCAATATTTTCATTAACAATTTCTACACATCTGTGACCAATGGGACCCTTATAGGTTTATAGGTTCATAGGTAAATACTAGTCTATTGGCCCTAGGGCCTATATAAGCCTAGCCAAAAAGGTACCCTGGCTTTCGCCACCCAAGAAAATTATTTTCCTGTGCCCCTGTCGAGCAGAGACACAGAAGTGATCTCCGGGGTGAATTTCCTATTTCCCATCCAGTCATCAAGATTTTTCTTGAAGAGAGCTAATGAGGAGCTCTGTTTGACATAGATAGGTAGTCTGTTCCAGAGTATAGGAAGTCTCTGGGACAGGAATCTATCCCTCCAGCATGTTCTGTTTATTGTGGTGACAAGGTTTTGGTCCCTACAGCTTGTAGTTTGTAGGGATTGGGATTTCTTTAAGTGGAGCATGTCCAATGGCTCTGGGTTTGACATATGCTGATCTCTGTACCACTGTCTGCACAGCAGACTCTAACTCTGAACTCCAACTTAAAACCCAAGCTGCCTTCTCCACCACTGAGTCTTGGATGTTCAATAACCACCTTGACCTCAACCCCAATAAATCTAAAATCATGCTTTTCACCCCTGAAAAATCTATCCTGTTGGACAAAGACATGTTTAATATTTACTTCCAAACTTATAGCCCTAATAGAAATTGTCAGCCAAACAAAACTTCTGGGAGTAACACAGAATGAACTACTAAAATTTGATATTCACATGCAACAACAAAAAAAAAACATCAAAAACTTGTAATGCTATACAGACACAGCCAATACCTTAGCCTCTATTCTAAGCAAACACTTGCCTCTACTTGCCTACTTCCTTTTCTTCTGTACAGCCCCCGCAACTCATCAACCTTCAAACCGCCCTAAAAGCCAAACTCGAGACTTGTTATAATAAAATTGGAGAATTCACAACAAATTCCAAAAACACTTTGCATCATTTTCTGCTCTTCTCCCCTTAAAATGCCTTGAACTTCCAAGCTACCTCAACTATCTGTAACTTACTACTGCTCACAAACTTATCCTTAAACCTTCTGACTGTCCTGCTATTAGTTCTGTCTTCACATTATACCTCTGTAAAACGTCCCTTAGATTGGAGAATCATCAACTTCTACAGGTTCACAACCTAATCTGCCACCAGGCCAACTTCTCTTCTCCTTCTCTTTAGCCATGAACTGGAATCCTCTCCTATTAGCTATTAGAACAATCCAAAATCCTGCCCACTTCAAACTTCTCCCCACACTTACCTATCTTCCCACGGAACTGTTCCGTCACTCAGCTCCCTTGAAAACGTATCACAAATAACACAGTCTCTCCTACTTTCTATAGTGTAGATTGTCTGTCATTTCTCTGTGCAGTACCACTGTACTGCTAATTGAGTTTACAATCTCAGTAGTCCAATTATTGAAAAAATGCTATTGCATCATAGTAAATAATTGTATATAATTTTACCTGTACTGAATGTGATCACTACTCTGTTATTACTACAATGTCAAGCAATGCTATACTACCTCTGTACAAATTTTTACGTTGAATGTACTTTTTATTATACTGAGGAGACTTTTTCCCCCAGGCCACCACTGAAAATGGGTTCTGTATGGTCCACTGGACTTTCCCAGGTAGCAAACTGCAAATAAATAAATAAATGTAATATAAATAATGCTAACAGATGAAGTATATATAGCACAAAGATCTAAAAAAAAAAAAAAAAGACCTACAAATCTTTTATGATTTGGCATGCAAATGTCAAATAAAGTGCACTGTAGGAATTTGCAAGGTTCTGTTTTTTAAACATAGCAATCCAATGTCATACACAAGGCTGGAAATCTTCTAGAAGTAGGTCTGGGTGTGAACTGTACACTACCCTTGAACTAACAGGCACAAATAAGAAGGCCACTAAACCAGCTAAAAGAATTTTGTTTTTCTGTACCTTGTGGTGTGGCTCTCTTCAAAAGGAACTTTGATGATTGGATGGGAGATAGGAAAGTCACCCCAGGGATCACATCAGTTGCCCTGCTAGACAGGAGTCCAGGGAAGTAAATACTGTGGGAAGAAATAGCCAGGGAATTGTTATAGCTAGGTTTATATAGGCCATAGGGCCAATAGCCTAGTACCAACCTATGAACCTATAGGTGTGACTCAGGCTTTTTTATCAGTCATTTTCTTCTGTTAGATAAACTGCAAAAACTAAATTTTGGATCAGGTTTTACCACATGTTTGCAAACTCACCTATCCAATACAACCTAGCAAGTTGGTGCTAGTGACTGTTTTTCTAAAACACAACACTTTGCCTATGACATGCAGCAAGGATTAATATTATACCCTATTATATTACCTCTACTATTAAAAAAGTGGTAAACAAGAACTGCCATTACCTGAATAAGCAGACAAATTTCTCCTACTTGACTAAGACATCACATCCATTGACCTGTAAAATAAGCTTTGAGCTGACTTTGGAGTGTTCTGATACATGATTTGCATAAACAGGCTGCTAATAAAATTCACTAAATTGATAGTCGAGATTTTTGGCAGTATTGAAAAACGATTACAATATTCATGGCAAATACAGGATCCACTAAACAACAACTTCAGTACCACTTCAAAAATATTTACTTATTCTGCAAGATTGCATACTTGTTTAGGTAACATAGAAACAAAAATAGACAAAGTTCTTTCTTGAAAAAAAATCAAGCTATGAAGATTCAATCTTACTTCAACCAAAATCTATGAATGATTTTACAAAAACATTTTTCTACTGAAGCTTGAGTATGTCAATCTGTTAACTACCCATCTCTCATTAACAAATACCACCCTTAAAAACAGAAAGTAAGGTGTACAGATTTAGCTTTCCCTTCTGAACATAGAAGCCACAACTGTCTGCCACTACAAAAAAAAAATATATATATATATATATATATATATATATATATATATATATATATATATATATATATATATATATATATATATATATATATATATATATATATATATATATATATATATATATATATCAATGGGCCCTTTTGGATTTTCCACTGGTGAGAGAGAAAGGACTTTCACTAAAATTGGACCTGCGCATTGAAATCAGGTTTCAGCTTTAACTTTATATATTTTACTTTGTATAGCATTTCTTTATAACAACAAAACTGCAGCGCCAAGGTAGTAAACATGTTTAAAAGATAAATTAGTTCTGCTGCCTCACAACAGACTCAGGGTTTCATAAATTAATTTTATCATTGCTGTGAGTCATTACATAACTTAGTAAGATCACAGTAAAAGTAAAAAGCAAATAAATGAAGACAAAACTATACTTTAGCAACACTCAGAACAATAGAAATACAACCCTAAAAATTGTTGTCAGATATTAAAGAAAACTTACATCCCAGCCAAAAATCCAACCCTAACCGCTCTCAAATTTACAATTCAAAACTGTAGTAGAATTTAACTTTTATTAAACAGATTGTATAGAATCCTTAACCAAGGATTCCCCAACATCTAATCCCAACCCTGCCCAACAGCCATGTGTTACCACTTCCACTTTTACCTTCAAACCTGTGGCCACATCCTATATAAAACTACTCTTAAACAAACGTAAACCATGTTCTGCATCAGGTGAGTACTTTTAAATAGCAGCCAATAGCATTACCTATCCTGTTTCAAAACTTATAAATACCATTTATCATGTAATCCTCACCACTACTGTATAATTACCTTTGACTTCTATTGTATACCATTTATCATGTAATTTATACTGTGCCCAGGCCTCTGCTGAAAATGGACCTGTGTTCATTCGTAATGTCCCGGCAAACAAATGTAAATAAATCAATAAAGATCAAGTGTTGATGTCTCTGCCTATTCTTTGTTGTTTCCAAGATCTTGTGAGGCCATGCACCTGTGAAAAGACAACATTGCTGACCTCATACAATTGACAAAACACTAGTATAGACCCATGATGTCTCCGCATCATGTTTTTTATCCATCAGGTCATCTAACAGTGCTGACACTGATGATTTCACTGCTGTTATACACATTGCACTGGGCAGGTGTGGTTTCTACTGAAGACTCCCACAGTCTGCTTTTCAGGTTAGCCATTTGATACGGGATGAGGAGATAAAGAAGTGTAGCTGGTTCAAACAGCATCCTTAGCCAGTACTATGAACCAGTGCTCTACTGCCTTAGCTCTTCAAGTAGAGAGCAAAAAAAATACTTATTTGTAATAACCTGATCACTACATTTTAAGCACTCAGTTTATTATAGTAAGATCTATCCTCACCCATCCATCCAGGTCCTGTTATTGTGCCCTTCCCAAACCCTCCTTCAACATATTTTATTAAAAAAAAGAATAACAATTTTTTCTTTTACAAAACAAAATGAAATCCACAGGGACAACCAGGTACCTCAAGATACTAGAAGGAATCCAAATATATAGAAAAATAGAGGCAGGCTTCAGATCTCTTCCAAAAGCTTTATTCACAGATAACACAAGCGCTTTCACCAACTGGCTTCTTCAGGTGTATACAAGAATATTAGAACTAGAAATTGCTAGGAGTGGAAATAGACAATAAACTAAAATTTGACATTCACATATCCATGACCATAAAAAGTCCACAAAAAACTAGGAGCATTATACAGAAATAAGCAATTTCTCACCAAAGCAGCAAAGATTTCAATAGCAAATTCCCACCTTATCTCCACCCTACTTTATGCCTCTCCAATATATACCAACCTAAGGTGATGCAATCTAAACAAGCTAGAGACCTGCTACAACAAAATTCTCAAATTCGCTAAAGGGGCATCCTACCATAGTCATCACTGTCTCTCACTTGCTGAACTGGGCTGGCTTGAACTCCCTCACCTCCTTCAGTGGTATCAACACTCACTCGCCCACAAACTAGTAAACCATCCACTAAATGTCCCATCCCTCCAGAATCTACTCCAACCCTATCGCACCACCAGACCACTAAGATCCAGCAACAAAAATCACTTGCAGATCACTAAAGCCATTAACTCTGCTGGTGAAGCACTATTCTCTTGCACCATAGCCAAATTATGGAACTCCCTTCCACCCACAATTACCTCTGTACCATCATGCACCCACTTCAAAACTTTACTAAAAGTGCACCTAAAGCATGCTAGCTATGCCCTTGCAACTTCCACTGCAATTTCATCCACCCCATCCAACCACTACCTTTCTTTCCACTCCACTAACTACCTTGATTATAGCAAGCTCAGATGCTCATAAGCCTAGTACTTATTATACAGCAGGAACTTCTCATTGTAACATTTGTTAATGTCTGTTATGTACTTCACAGATAAAGATTCTAGTTGTCTACTGATGTAATGTGTTCTTCATCTGTAAATATGTTGTAAGTAATTGCTATGTTAAATTGTTAATCGCTATGTAATCCAATGTAACTACTGTCTGTTTATTTTAACTGTGGAGCTTTTCTCCCCGGGCCTCCGCTGAAAATGGACCTACGTCCAGTCAGACACTCCCGGTCAACAAATTTAAATAAATAAATAAATAAATAAATAAAAATAAAAACATCCCTACATTTATACTATGTATCTCTCAATTATCTAATTGAGCACTTAAAGTGATACCAAACCTTAAAAGACTTAAACAGTACTTTCATACAATATATATATATATATATATATATATATATATATATATATATATATGTGTGTGTGTGTGTGTGTGTACATAAAACCTTAAATAAAGCATGCTAATACTTCTTTCACACATTTAAACATACTAAACTCTATAAAACACAAACATCAATATATACAATTAAAAAGTCAACATCAAAATGACTACCTTTGTAAAGCCCTATTTTTTAAAAAAGGTTTTAGTGGTACATGGTCATTTAGGCCATGCCCATAATCAGCTCTCAGTTTAACTATCCATTTCAATTCCAAATTCTTTGTTTGTACCCTAACATCACCACCCCTTATATTTTCAAAATATCTATCACCCTAAAAGCAAAATGATGTTCTGTGCTAGTTTCTTTAAAATGTTTAGCCAAAGCATTAAACAGACTTCCTTTTTTAATATGATAAATATGTTCTCTAACTCTATCTTTTAACATTCTATCTGTTTTACCCACGTAAAATGTGTTACAAATTTTACAAGTAGCCAAATAAACTAAATGTGAAGAATCACATCTAGCATTAATACTAAAATTAAATAGTCTGCCTGTATCAGGACGTACAAATTCACCATCTGTATTTACATACTTACAATACTGGCATTTAAAGCAAGGTCTAGTCCCTTTATTATTATTAAATGAAACAAAATTTCTAGGGCCACATAATTGCCTTTTCAAGGATTTTTTATTCTTAAAGGTGAACTCAGGAAATGCACCTATAAACTTACTTATCTGCCTATCTGACGTTAGAATATTCCAATGTTTATTAACAATGTTCGTATAGCATCTGATATCTCTTGAATAACTAAAACATAATTTAAGTGATTGTGCTTTTTTAACATGACCTTCAACACTATCTTCCATCTGTTTAGAAAAATAGGGTTTGGCCCTACTGTGTCTCATACTTTTTACTGCATTAATACTACAATCAATTAATTTTTGATCATAACCTCTATCCAACAAGTCAGTTTCCACTGTATCTAATTGCATCGCAAGATCATCATCCATAGAGTTAAGCCTGGAAGCTCTAAATGCTTGATTTTGAGCTACATTTTTAAAAATAAACTAAGGATGCATACTGTCCCTACTAAGTAAATTATTAACATGACAATCTTTCTTAAACATTTTAATACTTAGGTCACCATTTGTGGTCTGCATAATCAAAACATCCAAGAAACGTATTTCTTTATTTGAAAAGTACAAAGTAAACTTAAGGAAACTTGTTGACGCATCAATATAATCAGCAAATAATTTTAATTTTTCAGTAGAGCCTCCCCATATCATAAAAAGGTCATCTACAAATCTAAGGTAGAACAATATATCTTTTATAAAATCATTTTTCATCAAAAATTCTTTCTCCCATTTTAGCATTACTGCATTGGCATAACTGTTCGCACAAGACATTGCCATAGCAACGCCTTGGCACTGCCAAAAATCTTGTCTTTGTATACAAAGACATTGTTCTCTAAAACAAAATTCAATAACTTACATATCAACTCAATCTTATTGCAGTCATAATTCCCACTATTATACATTAAATCAGCTACACTCTTAATTCCATAATCATTGGGTATAACGTTGAATAATGATACAACATCAAATTTGACAAGCAGTACTTGTTTACTTGTGATGTCTTCACAGAACTTATATAAGTCCTTAACAAATTGTTCAGTATCCTTAAGAATATGGTCCGAGGTATTTATAAAAATTCTCAAAGGTTTTTCTAAATAAATTGAAATTGCCTTAGGGCACCAATTCAGACACAATTGGTCTCATTGGTGGATTATCTATGCTTTTATGTAGCTTGGGTAGTCCTTTTATCATTGGGATAGTAGGTTTAGCAATAAGAAAATATTGAGAGAGTTTCCCATCTAAAATGTTATTATCTACCATGAATTTTAACTGTTCATGTACATGTTTAATCATTTTGTTGACCTGTAACAAAGTGATAGATTTATAAAAAAACTCTATCATCCAATAAAAGGAACATTCTCCTATCATAATCTTCCTTGTCTAAAACTACTATGGGTCCTCCTTTGTCAGCAGGACATATCATAATAGAATTATTAATTCTTAAATTTTTCAAGGCAGTACATTCATCCCTAGTTAAATTGTGCCATTTATTATTATTGCCTAGCATTTCCTGTTCATAATTTTTTTTATATGCATCATCAATACATATTCTTTCAAATGCAGAAATCAATGGATTCATATTGGGTATAAAACAGCTGGGTTTACTATACACAAATTCACTATTCATATTATCATTCTCAAACATCATTTTCAACATAAGGTTTCTAGCAAACATTTTAATATCTAAAACTACTTTAGTGATATCAGTGTCTATTGTAGGAATAAAGGATAACCCTTTTTCTAGAACTTTGAGCTCATTATTCGACAAAACATACTGTGATAAATTTATGACTAACTTTTGTTGTTTAAAAACGCTTTCTTTATGGTGTATGGACTCATCATACTATCCGTTTGTTTCCTTTTTTGTCTGATTACACTTCTTCCCCTTATCTGAGACTGGCTCTGCCGACCTCTTCCTCTGCTGTTCGAGTGACTCCTGGTTGGTAACGGAAATTGCAGACCCACTGGTCGAGTATCCTCCAAAAAAGGAGAGGCAGGATGAAGTTCTGCATCAAGTTCATTTTGTATGCTTCCATTTGTTCCATTATGCACATGCGCCTGGATAGTAACCATTCTTTTCCTATTGACAATATTGTCAGATGGAGCCGGGTTACCACCTAACTCTGCAGTTATTGAACCACTCCCCTCAGATGTAAATTGTGCCTCGTCACCTTTCTGATGAATTAACACAGGTAAATCAGTTTCTTTGTTTATAATAACGTTGTTGAGTGACACTGATTCAGCTGTACCAGTATTTTGAGTAGGAAAACTATTTTCCTGTTTCACAGAATTTACATTTCAAGGCCACATAAACACATGGCCATTCAGGAAATCAGTTCTATCTTTTTCTAATTTCTTTAATTTAATTTGAGTCAGTCTGCGCCCATACACAGACACATTATCAAGAATGTCAGTTACTGGTTTTATAAGAACAGCTGACTCATATTTTTTATACAAGTCGAGGTACTTAGTTTTTACTGTTGACAAAATTTTTAATTCTTCCTGCTCAGCAGCTTCTGATATCAATTTTAAGTACCCCAAACTTGTTTGTATGTTCAGTTTTTGCCAGGCTCTCAATAATATTAGATCGCAAATTGGTCTGAGCTGGCATTTTTAAAATTCTCAAGCCCCTGGGTATGATATTTTCTTCAAAGCATAATTGCAAATTACATTTCTCATACTGTGTTCTTTTAAGCCTCAATAGCTCTTTTTCCAAAGAGAACAGTTCACTTTTCAGTGCTATAAAATCTATTTCAGTCATTTCATCAAACTCAGACACATTTTTTCCATGTAACAAAGGATTATTCTTTTCGCTCACCTTCATGATAAAATTGTTCACATTTTTATCAGTCCATAAGGTGTTACTTGAGGGGTTATAATCCAACTCTATATTCTCAATTCATGTAGCCATTTCCTGGGCTCCCTGTGTAAAAAGCAAACAGCAATTCTTCCACAAAAACAAATTAAATCCACAGGGACAACCAGGTACCTCAAGATACTAGAAGGAATCCAAATATATAGAAAAATAGAGGCAGGCTGCAGGTCTCTTCCAAAAGCTTTATTCACAGATAACACAAGCACTTTCACCAACTGGCTTCTTCAGGTGTATACAAGAACTAAAAACATCCCTACATTTATACTATGTATCTCCCAATTATCAACTAAGCCAAAAAATGTCCCATTTTCAGAGGAGGCCCAGGGAGAAAAGCTCTGATACAAAAATGAATTTCAAAAGTAATACACAGTATACATTTTGTAGCATTGTTGAGGTGAAATTAAGCAATATATATTGTAAAGTGATTTTGTCATGAGTAGAACATAGTAGATAATTAGGAAGCATGGGTGATGTAAAATTATGCACTACAATACTATTAACTAAGAACATTAGGTTCAGGGGGTGTGGGGGTTTTTCTCCTCCCAACAGAAAGAAGTTTTAAGGAATGAGAGATTTTCAGCATTCATTCTTCTCCTTTTTTTCTGTCTTTTTTTTTCACTCGAGTGCTGATCTGGGACATTGACTGCAACATAGCAGATGGCTAGACATGCTAGAGTAGGGAGCATATATAGAAATGGAGCCCTGACCTATGTGTACCCATGGGTGTCTGCCTGGTCTGTGTTTTATTAGATGACAGGTATGCTCTGAGTCCTTGTTTATATTTCAGTAAAGTACTATAATTTATAAAAAATGAGGTTTGGAACAGACCGATTTGTCCAGGGACATCTTCAAGTGTGGCTAGAAAACAGAGTAGCAGGATTTAAGAGGATAGGGAGGAGGATAGGGTTAAATAGGAATGTAAGATTGGGAAGAAGTGAGGTATGGGTAGGGAGGGGCTTAAAGGGATTTTAGGCAAGTTTACTGGAGTAGGAGTCACATTTTTGGCGTGAACTTTCTAAGATAAGTTCTACGTCCGAGATGACATGTAGGTATTTAGAAAGCAGGTAGGCCTTGGGTAACAGTGAATGATGGTATTGGGTTAGATAAAAAAAAAAAAAAAATATATATATATATATATATATATATATATATATATATATATATCTGTATAGGTCACCTTCATTTCACCTAAAGTTCGTTTGCCCAACAGAAATTTCAGACAGCCCAATTGCCTGACAGTTCATTTGCCCAACAGTTAATTTGCCCAACAGTTGATTTCCCTGACAATTAGAAAAAGGCAATAAAAAGGTATATGTCCTTTCCCCACTGTAGTGTGATCCTGGAGTTAGAATATATAGTTAGGGGGGTGTGAGGGGCAAAGCCCTTGGATGGTGGGGGCATTAAGGTAGACATTCAGTCCTGGATGTGTCAACAGTTTCCCCCTTTAAAATGGAGCCTGTCAGTTTCAACTGGAAGGTTTGCTGGCCAGTCCTCAGGAGGGTGCTGTTTTGAGGAGATGCCCTGGTCCAGATTTTGGTAGCCTTCCGCTGGACCTGTTTCTGTGGTGGTGATATATGTGAAGCAGCTTCTGCAGTTTACCTTTTTGGGGAGGTAGGAAAGCCTGGATGGTCTGTACAAGGCTTAAACAAGCCACAAGACACCTCAGAGTAAGTGTTCTTGCTGCTTATGTTTAGATGATCCCCGACTGCCTCTACAAGGATTCACAGGCCACAAGATATCGCTGATCCCAGGATTAATGAAACTCCCTGCAAGAATAAGACTATTCTTGCACGGCATGTTTCGTGTCCATTTAGAATAGCAGCCTGCCTTGCATATGCATGAAGGCACGCTGCTATTTAATCTAAATGGACACGAAGCAGGAATGAATGCAGGGGGCATGTGTCAGCAATGCTGCACATTTAACACACCCCGTTTGCTCAGAAAGTGATGTGTGGCACTTTGTGACACAGATGAGTATCAATGTATATAGTATTAGAGCCTGGCTCTAATATTATATACTAAACCAGTGTCTGCAGACACTGAAATGTAAGTAGCTAGCATTTCAGTGTCCGCGGACAATAAAAAAATACAAAAACACCTAGAAGGCAGCAGCCTTCAAGTGCACACCCCAAAATGTATGCACTCTTGCCCTACATGCACTGAAGCAGTAGGCAAGAGGAAAGCAATAAAAATACAAAAATATTTTTTTTTTTATCAAATAAATCTGAAGTTTATGCGATGCGCAGCTTGTTTGCGTGCACATCGCTATGCTTAGTCTGGCTGAAATCCTGAAAATGATAGACAAGTTCTACTGTGATACAAGACATCATTAAGTAGCTGCAGTGTAGTGGTACTGCCATGGTTTAGCATGTCGATCATGCTTGGTTCAAATCCCCCCCTCTGCCAAATTATTTAAAAACTTTTAAGGAAATTGAATGATAGATGTCAATCATATGGCTCATGTATAGCACAGTAGGGGTGGGAATATGTACAATATAACTGTAAAAAGTACTTTATAAATTTAATGAAAAAAAATAGATTTAAGCAATGCTTTGCTAGTGTAAGCATTCCTTACCGGCTTTCAGCTGTGATTACCTGGTGTAAGCATTGCTATGCAGATTTGCAAGTAACTAAGCATAGTTCAGCATATTAAAACCAGCCAATCAAGCGAAAGAGTGGGCAAAGTGCCCTATTTATACCACACAGGTGGGAATACAGCCACAACCATTTTGGATTGCTCACAACAGAACCAAAATGTCTGGTGTCGGTGAAAGTGTTCGCTTCCGAGCACACCTTTGGGGCATCCAGGAGTCCAGGGTCATGTTAGGGCCCCTAGTAAAAAAGTCTGTAGATAAAGCAGCCCCTGCAAGTACGGCAACTACATGGCTCCAAAAAGATCTTGTAGCAGTACAAAACATAGAGAGCCAACAGACTGTAGCATAGAAAATTTATTGCAAAAACTAGCTCAAAAGCATAGTTTAAAAATAAAAAAGAGACAAAACAGACCGGTTTCGGCTGTAAAAAAATACAAAGCTTTCTTCAGTGCAGTTAAGACATGTGTACTTGTTCTCCTTTTATAAGTAACCGCTAGATGAGGCTCTAAATTAGTAAATTAATTAACAATTTCAATTAGAGGTACTCATTAAGCCGTGGTGAAAACAAACCCCCCAGTTTAATAATCCATTTCTTTTCTTTACTATTTAGAATCTAATGCCAACCTGTTTTGTTTGTTCTCTGTCCAATAGTTCTGTCTATCACAGTAAAGATAAAGGATGCATTCTTATGTGCCGCTGTATGCTTATATAGAGCATTTGTGAACTTCTTGTGCCTGATGTTACTTAAATGTTCAGAGATTCTAAATTTTAGTGGTCTGGATATTTACCCCACATAAAACACAGAGCAGGTACAGGTAGCTAAATAGATCACCCAGTCTGTCTGGCAATTCACAAAAAAAGAAAATATCAAATACTTGGCCAGTGTTTTTACTACTGAACTGGCATGTCTTCATCACCCTTCTACAGTGGGTGCAGTGGCCACAGGGAAAACATCCCTTAAGTTGGTCCCCCATGAGAGTTGTTTGTATGGAATTACCCTTACATCTCCATGTTTGCAATGACTTAAAAATTACCCTAAATTCTTTCCCCTTCTGAAAGAGAAATGACATTTGTCATCCAAAATATTGCATAGTTTGGCATCTGCTAAGAGTATGTTCCAATGTCTATGAACACTATTAAGTCGGACATCAGTATTCCTGCCATAGGTAGTGACTAGTTGGACAGTGGAATCCTTGTCCATAGCCTTGTCCCTGTATCTCAAAAGATTCTGCCTGTCACAATTAGCCACCCAGTGTCTGGTCTGATAAATATTCCCCATTTTGAGCCTTTATTCCTGAATCTGGTGGTTAGATATTCCTAATACACCTGATAAGTGGCATCCTTTTGAACATATTTGTTTCATATGCAAAAATTGTGATTTTAGGAATGTTTTTGCGTATATGTGGGGGATGGAAGCTGGTAGCATGGAGAAGGGAGTTGTATTGGGGGTATTTACGGTACACTTCTAATGTCAATGTGTTGTTATTATTCCTAGTGACTAAAACATCAAAAAAGTGATCCTGTTGATGTTATAGTTAGCTGTAAATTGCAAACCCCATTTGTTATCATTTAAATATCCAACAAACTCCATACGATAATCAGGGACCGATTTCCATACTAACTAGCAGTCATTCAAGTATGTTCTCCAAATATCAATCTCATCTAGATAGAGATTGTGTGTATTGTCATAGATGAGTTGTTCCTCAATGTGGGCCATGAATAAGTTAGCATATATGGGATCAAGCGAAGCTCCCATAGCAGTGCTTTGCATTTGTAAATAACATTTGTTCTAGTAATAGAACACATTCTTGGTTAGAACATGTTCCGTAAGGCAAATTAGGAAAGTGCTGAAACCCGGTTGGTACAAGTCTGACTTATATAACCAGTATTCTAATGCCTCCAGCCCTGCCCAGTGAAGAATGTTGGTGTACAATGCAGAAACATCTAGGGTGCAAAGTAACCAGCTCGGCTCAAGCTGCATCTCAGAAATAACTTTAAGGAATTCTGTGGTATCTTGGATACTGGCCCTAACCCATTTTAAAAGTGGTTTAAGATATACCCTGGGATTCATGAAGCTCAGCGCAAGGCCAGAGTAAGGCTTGCACCGGCCGTGCGGCGTATATATGGAGTAGTCGCGCCATATGTGTATTAATGAAGGAGCACAGCCGCCACAGCCATGTGCATAGGAAACATGCGTGAGTGCAAGGGGCGTATCGAAGTTGCACAGGGAGGCGTGTCAATGTCGGCTGTCGAGGAGCAACCTAAACTGCTGAATATTATATTCCACCAGCAATAGTAATCGTACCTATCAGTGTCCGTGGAGACTGAAACGTATACAAAGCAGAGTCCCTGTGAACAGAAAATGAAGAATCAAACACAAATGCACGGTAGGGAATAATGGGTCCCTACCCATGAACAAATGACAGGAAAACCGTGTGCCTGTAGTCCAACGTAGTGTTGATAGCTATACCATGTGGAAGTGAAACGTATCATATGTTAGCGCGCCGCCAGTAGGTACGTCCAGTCCAACGGAGAGGGTCACCAGCCGACCCATAATGTGAGGGAGGGAACATAGCTGTGCAGATGTGTCCATAACAAAATACACAAGGAGAAATGTGGATATATGTAGTGACCATATGTCTGAATCATATCCCACAAGCCATGTAATAGTCACATACAAAAGGTATGTCCGTATTTCACATACCAAATGGGATAGGAAATAGCATATGCATGTAAACGAAACAGAACGAGCATATAAACAGCCATAACAATACGGACACATGTAGGCCGAAAGGAACAGTATGATCCGTACCATCGACCAAGATTACCACCTGTTCCATTTTGCGAACGACAGTCCCTCTGTGGGCAGATGTGTCCTGACACAAACATGTAAAACTGGCAAATGTCCAGAGAATATAGGACATAATTCTTCCGTAGACATCATGCAATAGTTGCATTAAACATATTTCACTGGACGTATATTACATAAATGTCATAACAAACAGAATAAGATACCAAAATGCTACAAGAATAAGCTTAGATATAGGCAAGAATTGTAAGTTCTATCTGCCGAACTGACCATGGGTATGTGTCGGCCTGTAAAATATGCTGTGTTCACCGCAAATATCACAGTAGGATTGCCACCTTTTCAAATGGCCGAAGTGGGACCTGTTTGGTACAGACATCAGATTTTACAGGCCGACACATACCCACGGCCAGTACAAAGGACAGAACGTAACTGTTTTGCCTACAGAAAAGCGTATTCTAGCAGCATTTTAGTTGCTTATTCTGTTTCTCATAACAGTCAGGCATTTCAGATACAGAATAACTGTTTAATGCAACTATCACATAAAATATAGGAAATAAGTTTGTCCTAAAATCTCAGGACATTTGTCATGTTTACAATTACATGTCAGGACACAACTGCCCAAAGAGGGACTGTCCCTCACAAAGTGGGACAGGTGGTAACCCTATGTCACACGGTGGCCAATTGAAAAGGTGGAAACACAACCGTCGACTGTGGGGAGGCATTGTCCACAACAGTCGGACATGTGTAAGGAATAGCTTGGACATAGGAAAAGGTGCCATCCTACCAATGAGTAGAACAGGCTGGCAAAATCCGGAAGGCAACTGTATAATCTGAACGTGTATGTGACACAGTCGAATGGGTAGTACCCGGATACACCAACCAAGTAATGAAAGTGAAGTATGGGCGTGTATCTATGTGCGTGAGGCATAGCATGTGGAAAGCAAACATGGCAGGTTAGTCCACACAACCATAAAGGTACCCGACACATGTATGGTAGTCAATGTGTAACTCTGGCTGTGTCATGGGCCAACAACCAAAGTAGTGCTCTATGGGGTGTGAGGAATTCGCGTGTGAGGGGTGGGTGTTTAATGGTAAATTCCTCAAAGGCGATACTGTGTCGTATGCAGAAAAGGTGAACCGGAGGTGTATGAGGGGGCAGCGGGTGAAGTGGAAAGAAACACAACCTCATGTAGAAACAGCTGCAAGACAAGCAGACAGGTCATAGTGTAGAACACAATCCCACAAACATATGAATATAGAAATATGCGAGACAAATGTATAGATACGGCACCGTCACATACCCACAGATGGGTCCTGATGGAACTGGCCATAACAAATGCAACACACCTGGATGCATAATAGCCTACCCAGCATACCCTCCACAACACACAAACTGCCACCATACCAGAATGTCCACCAACTCCAGTCGTACTTGGTCCACTGGTTTGTTGCAGAAACAGCTACACACAGTGACCCTTACGCATATGTAGTAAATATTGTCACCCTAGGCAGTGTCAGGATTGTAAACCATGTATCCCCTGCATGTAAAACCCCCTGCACATTTTTGTGAAGCCACAAAAATCTTCGTTAGCTAACTTGTTTTGGTCAAGTCCAATTTTTGGGATATCCCTCATGGGATGACCAACTTGTGTAAATAGTAGAATGGGTATGACGACATGATGTCCAATCCAGTAAATATCTGGACACAAGTTAGAACGTGCAGTGGAGGTCCATGACACTGTCCAGCCCTAAGTGAGCATGCATAACCTACCAGCCAGGATAAAATACCTTCCCGTGACGCACGTGTCCAGACACGAATAGGAGGGAGAATATAATGCACACATTTGCAAAGTGGAAAACGGCATGAGGGTGAGGAAGACACTGACTTAAACAGGTCAACCCTGATCAAGTGTGAGGGACACTGTGTGCAGTCATGACTGACCATACCTGTCAACCTGTGTGAGCAAGATATCTGGACAGAGCTGTGAATATAAGTGAGACAAAGGTCCAAAAACAGGGACAATCTGTAAAGATAGCTCTTAGAAATATAGACATTTGATAGAATAACAGTTTGCACGTTGGCATTAATGTTTGGAGTATGAAGTCTGAAACCCAACTGTCTGTCAGCACGTTCCAACTGCAGTCTTTAATGCTGAGCTACTGCTGTGCCAGAAGACAACAGCGTATTACAGAGGGCTGTGCCATACCACTCAACTGTCCGGATATTCGTAGAATGACTAGGGTCACCACCTGTCCCATGTTGCGAGTAACAGTCCTTCTGTAGGCAGTTGTGTCCTGTGAAAAAAATCAAGACATAGCAAATGTCCTGAGAGTTTAGGACAATGTTATTTCCTAATTTACTTTAATAGTCGCATAAAACAGTTATTTTATATATGAATCCTCTATATGTTATGTGAAGTAGCATAAGCAATTCAAATGTTACTAGAATAAGCTATTATATGTACAAAAAAAGGTTAAAGTTCTGTACTATGCATGGCTGTAGGTATGTTTTGTCCTGGAAAATCTGACATCTCTACATTACATGTCCCACTTTGGGCAGTTGAAAAGGTGGCAACCCTAAGAATGACCACAGGTTCACCCCATATTGTTGGTGTGTGCCTTCGACAATCTGCACCAGTGTGGTAAATAGCTGAGGATTGATGTCACTAAATAATGAGAAATATCCTGAGTATAAGACTCCACAACATGCAGAAAAGTCATGCTAATGCAAAACCTAGCATTATTTCAATGTTCTAAGCTTGTAAGAGCAATCGTTAAAATGTGTCCCTAATTGTCCCCCCATCGTGGAGTTTTTGCGCAGGTTCGGTGCTCTAAGAGGTTGAGAGGTATGGGCCATACATATTTACAGGAACAGCCCTTCACACTTGTGTAATGTACAACTGCGTACCTGTAGTCACTTCATGTCCAAAAATAATACCCCCGTATGACTGTATACAGGTAATAGTCAAATGTGAATGGGAACACCCCTCACCGTGGAGTATGGACTGTAACAACCCCACCCATAATATGTAATGCCAACAGAATAAGCTGCTGACAGGTGTCCAAACCCTGTGTCTATAAACCCAGGTAAAACTTCAAAATAGGGAGATAATCCCTGTCCATATGCTTCATCTGACATTTGAACTCGGCCAGGGAAGTTCTGTTCACCAGGTGGACAAGCCTAAACCCAGATCACTACATGAACACCCTGACAATCAAAGACCTGTATGTGGCTGGACCATATGCCTTGGTGTTCTGCATATCCTCGGAGTGATTAACAATGCAGCCGGAGTCCACAGCAGTAGGCAATAGGGAATGTGTAATATATAGTACCTCCTTTTTCCCAGCAGGAGAATGGATGCCTGTGTTGTAGGTGAAGAGGTGAGGTGTATGTTGATGTAGTTAAGTACTATGCGTATGCATATCAATGAGGGAGAACACCAATAGAATAGTGGTTCATGCATCCGGCCAATGTGAATGCAGTCCCGGTTGACCTACGACCACTGCACATATAACTTGAAAGTGTAATGAAAGCGTTCGTGCTGTACACACATTTAAATATGTAAAGGTGAACGTGTGTTTCGCAGTAGTTCGTAAACTGGAATACAGATATGTAACTGTTACGGTCAGAATTATGAAAGTTCACGTAAGCACAATTATCTATGAAATATATGTAACCCACAATAAGGATATGCAAGTGCGCCTGCGCGTGTGTAATCCGCTCACAGAATAGAAAATGAATGGTGTTTTCCCCACGTTCTATGTACATGGCTCATACCTGTTAACCCTGTAAAGTACGAAACTGGACAAAGCCATGACAACAACTGGTACAAATAGGGAAAATCCCCAGATATTGCCCTAACAAACATAGAAAGTGGATAGAATAACAGGTGTGTCACTAGCATGGATTCCCTGAAGGGTATGAAGTCGTAACCTGAAATGTTTGTCATTATTTACCAACGTCAGTCTTTAATAATATGCCACTAACTTGCCAGATAGACACAAGGTTATGAAAAACAGACCAAAGATAAGAGGCAAATAGCTGTACATGCAGCGGAAATCTGTACAGTTGAAAGGTATGATATGGAGATATATATACACATATATCCACAGACATAATCCAAAGCAAATTATGAGATGAGGAATGTACAGACTATGTATATATGTACATATATATATATCTCTATACACACACGATACATGAATAGATATATACACAACAAACATATGTCCCTGTACATATAACACATGTACATAAATAGGTCACGGTATAGCTAATATGGATAGACAGACAGACATCCATGAAAGGAGAATACACCGATGGTTTCCAAACCATTGCCCGGAAAGTACCAATGTGACAGGGCCTGCAAGTTCTACACGTTAAACATGAATATCGGTGTCCTTTGCAGGACCCTAACAATTGATCCCATATGAAGTGTGAACCATCATAGATGCAAAAGACGTCACTGTTGCAACTACGATATAGCTGTACATGCAACAGTAACAGGTGCAAGGGTAATAACACATGGGTCGATAGAATGTATGACGTATGACCTGATATCCGGAGAGTGGGGAGTGCTCAGAAGTGTCTTCACACTTTATTATTGCTCACATTAAACATGTCTAATGGGTACTGTGGAGGGGTGTCAGGTATGGGAATCATGGGTATGCAGAAATGGGCCTAGGTGTTGGTTGGCACAGATCTATTAGGTACGCCCCATGGGAGTGATCAATATACCTATGTGGGTATAGCACACGCCTATATTCTCCAAAAAGGTGCAACCCATCTACTGGATATTGTGTAAACCATTGGGGGAAGACGTAGGGACCTATATCAGTGTCATGTAGGCAATTATCATGGATGGACATGCGTACGACCAAGATGGTAAGCATACCTGCCAAAATGTCAGAATAAACAGCTGGACTAAGGCATAGTACACTACAGACAAATAGGGACTATATTAAATATACCCCAGACAAAGTCAGAACATTGATAGAATAATTGCGTAGTCAGGAATACGAATGTTATGAGAGTTAGTAATCATGAAATAGAAATGTCAGTCATGATTACCTAACCGCACAGTCCGTCATGCCTTGCCAGCAGTCTACCAGAAAGACACATTATTATGACAAATGTAACAGAATCATAGGTCAAACCCCGGGGCGTATACCCATAATGTGTACAGGTGAGAGGTATGAAGGTAATCCGTCCTAATTAAATGTACAGAACTAGTGATACTAGGTGGACAGGTGAGAAGAAAGACATCAGTACAAATGACAAAACATGTACAAGTCATAAGCATGTTTTTCCACAAATGTGAATGACAATGTATGGCCTGTGAAAGTCAATGTGGAAGTTTAATAGACTCAAAAGACATGTGTCCCTCAGGGTGTCATGCAGTGTCACCCATACAGTGTCCAGTCCCCCATACTTGTACGTGAGCTCTGCCACTGACGGAAAGCGGAAATACCGGCGTACACATTAGGTACATGATAGAATAATTAGTGTGGATAAGCACCTGTTGGACTGTGTGAGGAATATAACCCTGTGGGTGGGTGTGTCCTACCAATAGGAATGTAATGGCAACTGGCCTGTGATGGCGCCATGTATTGTGTGTATTGGTGTAAGAAAAGTGATGTCCAGTATCAGAAACATACCTCGCAACTGTACGAATGTGCAGATGTATGCCTCATGTGTCGTGTGTTCCTCTTACAATCTGTACCTGTCTGCCAAATACCTGAGAGCTGATGCCATTAAATAATGATAAACATATGAGTTTAAGAACCAAAATCCCTTAGAAAGGTCATACTAATGCAAAACCTATAATACTGTCAACTATCTACGTTTGTAAGAGCAATATGTAGAATCTTCCCTTATCTGTCCCCCCATCATGTTAGGCTTTGTACAGATGTTTTGCACTAGGAGGTTGATAGGTATGATCAGAAACAGATACATGTCTGAGGAAACAGCATTATCGACCGCAAGATAACTCAGAAGGTATGAAAAGCGCTGCAGTAGGAAGTTCAGTATTGTCCGCAGGTATGTGCTGACATGTCAAATGACACAGCAGTCTACATGAAGTACCTATAGGGCGTCACCTTTACCATTGATGACAGTGGGACATACCCACAGCCATGCATACACCACAAATAGACATAGCACACAGCAAAGCCTAGGCCATGATACACAAAGCCTCCGGCGTGTATGGATTGAGTGAGAGTACAGCAAGGAAAGATGACTGCCAGGCTATTCAACAAACACCTGTAGGGGCGTGTAAGACCGCCCGTAACACGAACATTGCACGGACAGTGTTGGGATTTGCAACATACCCCATTTGTATGTGTAAGCTATGCAAATGATGTAATTATGTGATACATGAAACAGTAAGCTGTCCATGCAAGAGCAGAGTTATGTGCAGAAATGTACCCGGATGTTATGCGACTAATGTTTTGCACGTTGCTAAATGGAGCAATGACAGCTGTAAATACAGTATGAATACAGTCGAAGAAGCATGCCAATGTCCAAGTCCAAGGCCAGTGGCGGCTTTGTCCATTGGATATCAATAAACCAGTAGTTGTCCTCCCCCAATCCCTGGTGTGGAAGCATAGCGCAGTGCCACGAGAACACGCTGCGCTTCAAAACAAGACATATGGATAATATACATACAAAATGTAGGTTTAGTTAGATGTTAGTACACCATGCAGATGAATGGCAAGCTGGAGACAACATGGCTACTGCGTACTGGTACTTATGTGTGAAAGTGCTCTGTCAGAGATGTAACGAAGCATTTGTAGGCAATGTGAGGCAAGTGAGGCTGAAGATAGTGAATCACAACATGTCATGCCATATGGTCCTAGCCTCTACAGTGTAGTGTAGGTTAAGGGGTCTATTACAGTAGAATATAGGTGACAACATGAGTGTGTATGTATAAAACACTGTAACCTCACCGGAGCAGTGTCACATGTGTGCTGATAGTACTCAGTGGAAGAGGTGTGTCATGAGCTATCCTAGGGAATGTCAGGAGACTGACGGCGTATGCCATGGATACCACCGATGTGACCTGCAAACCTGCCCACAGTGTGTCTGCACCTGTGCGCACCAGTAAGCCCTAGTAAGCATGTGTGCGCTCGTGTTAGCCCATGTGCGTGTGTGGAGTGTGGAAGAACGAGTAAGCTAGTGTACGAATGGTGAAGCCCGTGTAATGTCATGTATGCATTTGTAAGCATGTATACATGTGTACTACACACATCACACACGTACTGCACACACAGACACACATGCTGCCAATACTACACACATCAGTGAAATGGCACATGGATGGAGAATACATCATCAGAAGTAACAGTGCTGTAAACTATGCTACAGTGATGGTCATAGTTGCAATGCATCATGCCTGCTGATATACACCTGGAAGTAACACACTGTGTGTTAACAGCATGCTAACGTCAATACAGTGGAATAAAGCCACCGTGTGCAGCAGCATCAGGTTAGTCAGATCCTGCATCAATGTTACACATCACAGGTGGTGGCACACGTGACATCATATGCACAGGGTGTCATGTTAACATGTCCAGAGCTGTCATAGAGCCATCCAATGTACACGTAGGTGTGTGTGTGTGAGGGACAATGGTTATTGCATGGCCGAATGGTGGTGCATTGTGTGTGGGTATATGATAGCCGTAGCTGTTTGTGATAAGTGTGTGTGTCTGCATATACACAGGTACAGCATATGTCAGCCATATACAGGAGGTTGTGGGACAGTCACAGACCATACCTGCCAGGCTGTAGAGATCCCCATTACTGGCCATGGACACCCCTCAATGCATCCAACACAACCCAGTCCTGCACCTTTCAATGTCTACACATACAGTCCTGGGATCTGTACCACAACCTGTGGATAAACGTGCGTCTGTAATGTTAACCTGAGGTGCATAGAATTGACTGTTACTACAGACGGATAGGAGCCATACTCACACTCCAATGTAATAACCACTGCTGACTGTTGCCGAGATCTGCATACGACCAATCAAAGGTGCTGCACTAACATTGTTTCCAATGCCCGTGTAATACCCAGCAACACAATAACCGGTCACTACACATGTATAACCCACAATCACTACAGCACACAGTATGTGCACTATCACAGAGCCATAGCAGATGTACATACATCCAAGGTGCTCACGTACAGGCAATGCAGCACATTCAAGAGTGATAATCCCAACATACATATCTATGTACAATATACATTATATATATATATATATATATATATATATATATATATATATATATATATATAGCTATATACATACACACACACACCTATATATATATATATATATATATATATATATATATATATATATATATAGATACATACACAGATACACACACACACACACACACGTGGCAGGGTTGGGAGCAGAACATAAACGTAAGCACTGTACCACACGACAGCATTACGCAGCTACAAAACGCGCTACCGTGATCAGTGGATCACATGATTCACACAGGCACATGTCTAGCCTGCAGACAGCAGCATCAAAGGCAAAGACGCCACACGGATGTTATGGAGAGTGAATACTGTAAAAGCAATGTACTGTTGTCATGCAGCTGGAAACACACACACACACAAACTTGGCAGGGCTGGGAGTCGAACATACACCTAACTACCCTAACACACTACAGCAGGACGCATTTACAGAACGTGCTACCGAGATTACTAAGTACAGCAGTCCCAGAGGCAGACATCTAGGTGTGTGTCATCATCCGCAAAGGCAAAGACATCGGTAGGAAACTGCTGAGCTGTGCAGCATCTAAAAGCAAGACTGAGTCCCCAGGCGGACCGGAGCATGTGCGCAAACACACACACACACACACACACGGCAGGGCTGGGAGTCGAACATACACCTAACTACCCTAACACACTACAGCATGACACATTTACAGAACGCGTTACCGAGATTACTAAGCACAGCAGTCCCAGAGGCAAATATCTAGGTGAGTGTCATCATCCACAAAGGCAAAGATGTCGGTAGGGAACTGCTGTGGTGTGCAGCGTCTAAAAGCAAGACTGAGTCCCCAGGTGGACGGGAGCATGCGCGCAAACACACACCCACACTTGGCAGGGCTGGGAGTCGAACATACACCTAACTACCCTAACACACTACAGCATGATGCATTTACAGAACGCGCTACTGAAATTACTAAGCACAGCAGTCCCAGAGACAGACCATATGAGCATATCCCTGCACCGATGGTGTGGATGACAGGGATGTGGCACAGGCTTCATCATATGCACAGGGTGATACTGTTTGCCAGGGGCATAGGCTGCACCAATGGATGACATCATGTGTGCGGGTAAGGGCCAGTGATTTGAATGGATGTGTCTGTTCCATATGTATGTGGGTGTTATGGAGCCCAACAGTTGTGTTCACTGTGTGCGTGTATGTGTGCACACAGTTCTGTCATTTGTGAGGCCTACACAAGGGTATTATGGACAGCTCCAGAATGTACAGACCAGGTTGCACAGCTCACTGTGACCGGACACGGCCATATGTCCTGTGCCTGCCAGGTGTTGCACGGGCACTACCAGGCAGAGGTACAGAATGGCTACTGTCCGACGACACATGGCCACTGGAACCATGCCCCCACTGGGAACATCAAGGGCCACATCTACGTGGCCTACTGTGACCTGGTGTGGACATCGCAGCACCAGTTGCACTGCTACTGCTACTGGCACTATGGGAGCGGCCATGTGAGGTGGCACGCTTGCGTTGACCTGCACTAGGTGGTGTAGCTGGCCTACGTCCATGTGTCCTATGCCTCACCCCTACCAGATGTTCCAGCACAGACAGCTCATGCTCACAGATTGCCATGCCACGGTCAAGGATTCTGACCACGTCACCCAATCGCTTGTCCAGAAAATCAGCAAGCTGCTGTTGTGCACCTGCCAATGCCTGGATGTTGTTGTTTAGGGTACTGATAGCAGCCCTCTGCAGCCTCTGCCCTTCTCTGTTCTGCCGTTCGGCATGTGCCTGTGCCGCCATTACAGTCTGGAACATGCGTCTGGTGATACCAGCTGCTGCGCTATGTCCTGCAGGTGCATGTCTGCCAGAAGTCCTCCTACAAGCAGCACCAGCCACATGCCTGTGTGGCACATCTGCAGTCAATATACTGCCACCATGGTGTGGAGACACACCTTCTGTAGCCACCACACGTTCCTGTTCAACGCTAACAAATGACTGTCCTTCCTCTATGGCCACTGTAGATGCGGTATGTGTTGGCAGCTGAACTGTGTGCGGGGAAGAGGGGGACATAGCTGGGATGGCAACCGTTGGCACAGATTCCACCCATGACATCCCTGCCTGTACGTCGTGCATATGTTCATCACTGCTAGCATCTGTGGGGACACTATCAGATGAACTGCAGGAGGGTAATGCACCTACATCACCTGTGAATGCAAAGAAATACTCTACATTACAATAGACACACTGACACACACACACACTGACACACACACACACACACACACACACCCACACACAAGTACTGACACACACACACACACTGACACACACACACACACACACACACACACACACACACACACACACACACACACACACACTGACACACACACACTGACACACACACACACACACACACTGACATACACACACACACACACACACACACACTGACACACACACACACTGACAAGCACACGCACACACTGACACACACGCACTCACACTGACACACCGACACACACACTGACACACCATGCATGTGAGATGACAGATGGCATGCAGCATGCTTGTGATACAGCTGACAGCATGCAGCTCAGACATCAATAGTGTTTGTAAGCATACCCCCTGGAATCCACACTACAGCAGGCAGGTGTCATATCATTATCCATGCAATTCACATGATCATGGTAGCATGCATGCATCCCTGTGATACACCATGTGGACCAGAACAGGATAACAGTACACATGGCTGACGTGACCTTGACATGTAATCTGCTGACATGTTCATTAACATGCATGCATGCCTGACACAATGGTGTCATGACACATGTACAGCATCGTACTGGGAAGCATATTGCAGTGTTGTCCATATGCCCTACAGATAGAATGCATGTTGAGCAAATGTGCATGGGCATGGTAGGGGACTGGGCCGTCTACATTGCTGTACGGTGAGATGTACAGACACTGTGCCATTGCATGGCATCATGAGGCGTCTATATTGCTAAACAGTGCATGTTATGTACACATTGCATATCCAGAACTGCATGCATACCCATGACATACCTGTGGATTGTGACCTATGATGCTGAGGTGTATACACACCCAACCATGCTGTGTCATGTGACAGGTCACTGGAGGACATACAGATGACACCCCTGTACAATGACTACAGAGTGTTAGCTGCCTGGCAACCATGTCCACACATAGCAGACCTGTCACGTCACCATTTCACACATGACATTGATGTACCATGCACACATGGTGCACAGCTAACAGTGGTGTCGTACGGCAGGGGGGAAAAGTACTGTTTCTGTGGCCTGGTGTCACTGTCAGTGGAATCTGTGAAGGTGACTACCATCATGCTGTGACACAGACATCATGTTCAACACATCTTATGAGGTACATGTCACTGACAACTCCACTAGCTGTGCACAAGCAGTTATGATGTGCAGCATACCCCATCACCTGTACAATCAGTCTAGTATGGCTGTACTTGGACCATGTGTGGACAAAGTGGGACAGAGTGTATCCACATCCCGTCTTCTGTGTGGCTACATGTCTCTGGCCATCCCCCATGGCCATGTGTGCACATGTGTTTGTCATGTATGTGATGGTCGTCTATCACACATGTCTGTGTTGTCCCATATGACATACACCCATAGATGTTGGTTATGTCACCATCCACAGGCTATGCAGACAACAGGTGTATGTGTGGTATGTGGGGTATGGGTTATGGGGAATTGTGACAATATTGCAACCAAAACGCTACGTGTCTTGGACATGTCAGATGGAACATCACAATGTGTGAAACCATTGCAGGGGTATATAACACAATGGTGACGCCTGTGGTCTGCCCATATCACAACTCACTGTGCAGTATTTGTTTGTGTACCACACATTTTGTTCAATTGCATAGTACACATGCCTCCATTGTAGAACACCCCCACTGTTGTATGCACAGCTGGAAACACATGTAGCAATGACAAATACTGTAGTTTCATGTCTGTGCATCATTTCAGTTGTATATATTGCACATGGGTGGCCTGTGTGGATGATGGGTGATGCGACTTGTATATTCATGTATTAACTGGCCACATGGCGAATAGATCTATGCTTTGACATGCCTGATACTGATGACAGACTCACCTGCAATGGACTCTTGTCTGTGCGGCACACCAGAGGTACCTGTATAGGGTGATACAGCAGTATGAACATTATCCATGACTGTATGACAGCATCAGGGTGCACAGTGCAGGTTAACACATTCGCCTGTACAATAGCATATAGTCAGCACATGTGTGCATACCATACATCTCAACCTCTTAGAACAATAAATGTGGACAAAGCCTACTATGATGGGGGACATATAGGGACAACTGTGACATATTGCTCTTACTAACCTGGATATTTGATAGACCAATAGGTTTGCATGAACATGAGTTTGCTACGGAATGTGCAGTCATAAACACAACTGTATGTCATCATTTAATGACTCCATTCCTCAGCTATTTGCCAAAAAGGGACAGATATTAAAGGGAACACACCGACAATATGAGGCAGGCATCTGGACATCCTGCAATTACCTGTACAGTTTGGAGGTATGGTGCATACACAGGGTAGCATAAAGCATGTGTGTCCACATACCTTGCATATGTTGTTACATTACATGATGTACACTGACACATGCACATACGTGGGATATACTGGCCATATGTTCAGTCCTGACTTACCAGGCAACTCCAGGCTCATTGGTTGGGAGACACCCACCTCCACGATGGCAGCTACTATTTGTGGGAGCTGTTCTGAGGGTGTTCCCAGACTGGCCAGTAGTTCCTCCATGTGTGTGAGTGGAGGCTGGGTTGGTAGCCCACCACCCGTACCATCTTGTTTTCTGACGATTGCAGTGGCACGCTGTTTTGCATGATGTATGAGGTCCGTGCAGTGTCTGTGCACCTGCTGGTAGATGCGGTTGTGGCCGCCAACTTTGTTGACCCTCCTGCAAAGATCCTGCCACATGTCATCCCGCTGCTGTGCATGCTGTGGCACATGGCTAAATAACACCTTGTAGTTCTCATGGAGGTACGGTATTACGACATCATCCCCCTGTCGGCTATATGCTGGTAGGCGTGTATGCAGCATTATCTGTAAGACATGATGAAGGTGACAGGTCACATTTACAGACATGTACAGTGATACTGCTGCACATACATTCTAGTACATTCACACAGTTATCTTTGCAAATCAACATGACACTAACACGACTGGCATGTATGTGTCCCACACATGTAACACCCAGTATGCATTAGATATCATCCCCATATATGTGTGTCACCTCATTAGTGTTCCTACTGCATATGACATCAGTCTCCATGTGGACATGTCTGTTTGCATGCACTGGTGTTCTTACCTATCTACCCATGCCTGATGTATCCATGGTAATGCTGTTGACCTAGATGCTGAGGATATGTCACATATCAACACGGACACAGCCTTACTGGACTTGGGCAGTGACAATGCACCAAGTATGCATGGAAACCTGTACATGCATCTGTTTTTCCATAGACATCTACACTGCACAGCTGTTCAACATCCTGCCACGGATCACCTGTGTTGCACATGTGATAGACATGGGACAATGGCTAGTTGGGCGTCATTCGCAGGTAAGGTTATCCACTATAGCATGTATGGGCTGGGTTTCCTAGCTGTATCCGACACCCATTACCCCACCACGAGAGACATCAGTGACACATTACTGATCCAGATAGATGATACTACATCTACCATACGGCCATCACACCATGTATGGCAGGGGTGATATTTGTAGCTATGTGGACAGGGCTGCATGGTATGGTGGGAGTATGTCACAGGTATGGCACAGGGATCTGTCCAGCATGTGGCCATCCTAGTCATAGGACGGTGGTTGTCCATGATGTATGTCTTTCAAATCAGGCTATGGACATGTAGCATGTCTAACAGCATAGTGTCGCATATGTCTGTATGCAAGGTGGATAGCATGCTGCATACTGGAGGTGAGTATTATGAAGGCTGGTATCGGCCATACATGCATGGGCCCTACCCCTGGAGGGTGATGTGTATTCCAATATTAGTCACACGGGTGCTGTGTATGCCTGTCCAATGATCTCCGTGCAAATGGATACCACCCTGTCATATCATGGGTACCTCGGATGACTACCTAAAGGGCCAGGGAGATGTTTCTAGCTCAGGGAGGTGTACTACACTACACCATCCCTAACACATTGTCCATACTGTTGACCACAGCCTAGGTGTTTCCTAATGGGTACGGGGGTATTCCCCTACTGGTGTCATTGCTGATATCATCCACCAGAATGTGCACATATGTCACACACATCACACACACAGCCCATTCTGTATGTTGTTCACAACACTGTGACAACAGTTGCCCATAGGTCATGGCCTTTCACATCATCACATACACAGATGGCTGACATTTGTCTGTGTGGTATGGGCTACAATGCGGGTGGGGTACAACACATTAACCCTGGCTTACTGTAGCTGACACCGTGTGATATGCACATGTCACTGTAGCACCTTTGGTAGTTGTGAGACTGTCAACAGGCCACTAGTAGAACACTCCTGTGACATACACAGGCATCTTTAGCCGAACATCCGTACTGTCTTGTACATCTGTACTGCTAACATCTACATTGATAATGGTTCATGAACCTGCAGACCATACCAGGCAGAGTTCTGATGCGGTGCCACCAATCATGACTGTTGTCAACACATGTGGGTTGATAGTATACAATACCCTATCTGTAATGTGTGGGCATGCTCAGCACTTGTTCAGAGCTTCTTGGCACGTTGTGAGCTACTGCTTAGTTTAGCACCCATTTCACACCAGTCCTCACAGGTACACTGTCTGTCCATACATTTCCAGCTTGATAACTGTACAACAGCTGTCGTACACACATCACTCACATACCTCATGAGACATGGTGGTTTCTACGACCTGTCCACCTACCACGTACCACTTATATACAGGTATGTCCAACTGGCACGTACCAGTGCTATTGCCTGTCACTATGATGACTATGTTGTACAAGTGGCAATAGAGCTATTCTCATGTCCACAGTCAATGCACACCTCCCAACATATAACAGTACAGCCTGTGGGGGATGCACATATGCAGCCCTGTTGGGGGTTATACTGTCACCAACCCTGACTGCACCTGTCATTCATGTGGGGTTGTGCAACATTGGCAACGCACCCCACACATCACATGGTCCCACATGATCCCCACCACAGGCCACACATACGGAGACACCTTGTATAGTACCCCTCCATACTCTGTGTGGGCACCGACAACAGCCCACATCGCCACACACAACCATACCAACCTATAGTCCACAGACACATGTGCCCATCACATACAGACAATAGGGTGTCATAACATACTCAACACACCTGTCTTAGGTGACTGTCGGCAGTCGCACTGCTGTTCCACTCAACAGGCTACACAAGGCGATAGTCACTTACATCCTGCTGTCAGGTAACTGGTTCTACAACATAACCTATGCACACATGCCACAAGTCAGCAGGTAAGATGTGACTCCCCTTACATGTTTGTGTGACAGATGTTGTCACTCAGGGCACAGACTACATGTGCAGGGACATGCAACAGCCCACCAGTGTTGTCACCCTGTTGGTGTGGTCCACACCCTGGGAAGCATTTTGCATTCATCTGGACCTGTTACCACTGTACTACGAATGACTGTGTCACTCCCAACAGTTGTCCATGCTTCTGCTGTCATTCCACAGGCATCTAGTATACATCCACTTTGACAGACCCGGCCAAACAACATGATGCTGTGGCACAGTTGACCTGCACCTGTCAGCCCTGGGAGTACGGATAACATGTTGGACTCTTGCTGCTTTTATACTGCCTGTCTTGCACAGTGCCCAATAACAGTCACCACCAGAATGGGAACAGGCTAGTGAAGCATGTGGTCATGTCACACAATGCCTGACATCATCCTCTGTGATGCACGCAGGCAAGGCACACCTGATACTGCACCAGTGCAATATCTCTGCAGTGACTGGGACCTGCCTCTTGGCTCTGCAGAGCACACCTGCAATGACTGGGTATAGACAGACCGTATCTCTCAGGCACGTAACTGGACTGGCACACCCACAGCTGAGGTGTCCCCATATTCTACTATATTGTACACACATCCCGGCTGGTTACTTCGCACAATGCATCACAGGTGCTCCACATGCATATGACTGTGTCCGGAACTGCTGCTGCTACTAATGTGAGACTGACAGTAACCCACACCTAACTGTGATAGCCGCACATGTACTGACACATTAGGCGTACACTGTGCGTGAGTCATAACCTCCACTCAGCTGGTTCGACCCATACACCACCTCAAAGACCAACAGTATCCTTGACATGGACACTACCAACATGTGACTGCTGTTCGACACCTGTGGTTATCCCCTCATTGGTGGAATCCGAAAATCTGCTCACATACTGCAATCCAGTTACACTTGGCTTACCACAGTCCTCAGTCATGGGGCCCTCATGTTCGGTATATGCTTCCCTGAGGTACAGGCTACCACTGAGGGGACTTCCCTGCCTAGCTTTACAGACCACTGTATACCCAGTGCCATTGTTGCTCCACCAGCTGGTACAGACCCCATCAATACGGGTGTCACTGTGACAGATACCGATATGAACATCATGGCCTCTACCTGCATGACACTTGGTGTGAACATCACCTTTGCAGTACACCATCCTCCCACTGGTTATCACATAGGTGTTATTCCCCTACATACATGTTGCATTGTACATGTGTGTAAGACACATGTATGTCGCACACACTGCTGTGATTACCACATTGCCACTGTGGCGTGGATATCCTTCTACTTATTCAGGCATGTCTGCCCTGGGTGTGTAGCTGGTACATAGGCACCCATTGTACCTCTGAACACCGGACGTATACACACATCCATGGGTACAACACCTCACGTAGGGTGTACCTTACACAACAACTTTACATACCCCAACATTAAAACGCCATGATGGTTATTGAGCTACAACTGGTAATGTATGCGGCTTATGTACAGACACCACATCTGTACACATTTGCAGACTACATACTCAGGGGTGACGTCTGCTGCAAAGACAGGGTCCATGTCTGCAAATATGTTTATGGATATACTCTGCATACACGACATACACAATAGCCACTATGACCATGATGTTCATGGATATGTGCACACACGCGACTGTGTGTGGCATGTGCTTGGGGGTTGCATTCCCAGACCAGACTCTCGCCATGCTTTGGGACATGTTTCCTATGTCAAGGAAAAAACAGGACCAAGAACAAGTTTGAAGACCACCAAGCTGACACCACAAGATTCGAATAAATCCAAAAACTGGTCTTTATTTTAAGGAAAAACACCACACCAATGTCACGTATCACAAGCGCTTTCGCTAGGATATTCCTAGCTTTATCAAGTTGTTAGAACCTTCTGAAACATCAGCTTAAATAGCTGCTTGTGTTAATTAGGCAATCATAATACAATTAAAAAACTGATCAATTACCATTCATCTAATTAGGTAGGAAAACTACCTGTCAAATGCATAAAGATTTTCTTAACAATTCAAATATATTACATAGCATACTTCCATACAATTAAAAAACTTATCATTACATATCCTATCTCATCATAACTTATAAAATTGTACTGTGTACATTTAAAATTTTTTGTTAAACCAATTAAAATAACATATAGGTGTGCTACTACTTGCACTGTCAAATCTTTGCCCAAGTGCATGCTTATAAATAAAAGTTAGACATAAACATGTCAAAATGTGTGAAAGAGCAGGTAAAAAATGTGTGTGGGTAGGTGGTCCCCTTGCCTATGCTACTGATTCCCCCCTAGCAATATCTTTAATGCACAGGTGCTATTACACGTGGGCTATGTTCATAATCTGGCCCTTCTTAACTTTAAAATTGGTTTTATGCTGATGGTATCATTTAGTCCGGGCCAGTTTGCTGCATTCAATCTAAGCTGCCACACTAGCTCCCTATATTCTAGGGTGGCTTCCCAATCTCCCCCTCTCAAATCACGATTTACCTGCTCAAGAATCATAAATTTAAAATTGTGGTTCGGACATACAAGGGAATGCTTGTAAAGGGCATTAGTTTCCTTATTTTTAGCTATCTCATAAAAATGCTCGTACATTCTCCTCTTAATTTCCCTTTCCGTCTTCCCTACATAAAAACTTTTACAAAACATGCACACCACTAAATAAACCACACCTCTTGAATTACATGTAAAATACGTGGGAGAGTCAATTCTTGTTTTTCTAGAAGGTAAATATATACCTTTGTCATTCAGAATTGCATGGCATTGTTGGCATGCCCCACATTTAAATGTGCCAGATCTTTTTATTTTTACATTCTCTATCCTTTTCCTTCTTTCAAACATCTCTTTCAAGTTGACTCCCTTTTTTCTAATAAACCTTGGCAATAGGCAAGGGGACCACCTACCCACACACATTTTTTACCTGCTCTTTCACACATTTTGACATGTTTATGTCTAACTTTTATTTATAAGCATGCACTTGGGCAAAGATTTGACAGTGCAAGTAGTAGCACACCTATATGTTATTTTAATTGGTTTAACAAAAAAATTTTAAATGTACACAGTACAGTTTTATAAGTTATGATGAGATAGGATATGTAATGATAAGTTTTTTAATTGTATGGAAGTATGCTATGTAATATATTTGAATTGTTAAGAAAATCTTTATGCATTTGATAGGTAGTTTTCCTACCTAATTAGATGAATGGTAATTGATCAGTTTTTTAATTGTATTATGATTGCCTAATTAACACAAGCAGCTATTTAAGCTGATGTTTCAGAAGGTTCTAACAACTTGATAAAGCTAGGAATATCCTAGCGAAAGCGCTTGTGATACGTGACATTGGTGTGGTGTTTTTTCTAAAAATAAAGACCAGTTTTTGGATTTATTCGAATCTTGTGGTGTCAGCTTGGTGGTCTTCAAACTTGTTCTTGGTCCTGTTTTTTCCTTGGTTTTGGTTCAGTTTGTTGAGTGCGTAATGGCTGCGGAAGTGGATGCCTTTGATCCGGTGGAAACACCAGAAATCCTTAGAAACAATGATTCCGATGCATCGGTAACTCATGCAGAGTTTAACAGTGTTCTGACAGCTTTAGCGGAGATAACCAAGCTCCTGAAAGGGGCTCAACCGGAAACGGATACAGTGGCGTTAAACCAGCAGCACGCAGCACAAACTACTAGCAGGCTTGGCGGAGCTTGCTTGGGTGCAAATGGTTCTTGTTTTTCAAATGGATCTAGCAGTATTCCGAATGCAAGGCCAAATTTTAATGAAGGGCCGGGTCGAGCAGAAAGGTCTAATGAAACGGAGAGGCACAATGCTTCAAGAATGGACAAAGGACAACAATGCAAGGACTTTTGCTTTGCGAGCTGGGTAGAGCAGCAATTTTCATTCAATAAAGGTACTGTTCATTCCAACAAAACAACTAGTATTGAAAATGAACTTGATGAATTAAAAAAGAAACTGTATGCCCTGAAAAATAATCAGATTGAGGTGGATTACTTAAAAGAATGCGTAAATTTAAAGCGCATCCCAAAAGGTTTGAGAATATTCAAATTTCCCAATAATGTGCAAACGGGAACACCCTATTATTTTAAACTGTGTGACATCTTCAACAGGGCGGGGGTTGAAATGCTGACTGTTATGATAGAAGAATATGAAATGAAACAGAATGCTCTTACAAATGACTTGAATACACTAAATAATAACATTGTTACTGATTCTAATTTTCTGTCAATAAAACTTGATTACAGTAAAGCATTTGATGAGGTAGACGCATTTTGTAAGAAGGTTATTAGCAGAAAAATGCGCAAGTTAGAAAGAGATTTGAATGAATATAGGGAGGGGGTGGCATATCCCCTATTTAGACAGCACAGGGTGGAAATTCAGAATGCAAGCAATGAAGAAAACTCAACGCTAAACAACTGGGGGGGGGCATTGAGGAGAAGAGAAAGGCTGGCTGGTAAAGAACGCAAAGGGTCAGTACAGGATTTTCACCAACCTCCAGGCAGGGCAGTGGGGTGGAAGCAGAAGCAGCAAGGGCCACGTCACTGGAACACATGAACATGGCTAAGTCTTTTGATACTTTAAATGTAAGGGGCGTAAGCATGGTTGTAAGTAGGAATATGGAATTTCAAGGAAAGACTCGAAATGCTAATGAAGCAATAGTAAGCTCTAAGCAGGGAGCATGCACATTACATACCAAGTCTAACTTTACCATTTACAACTATACAGAGGCAGTAATTGATGATATTGCCTTTGATGTATTCACAAAAGGCTTGTATTTTGTCCCATTAAAAAACTGTAATATACCCCTCACTTTGATAGATGTCAAGTTATTTACCAGAAGTCTCAATTTGCAGCATTTATTTAAACAACAAACATGTACACCCTCTGAACTGGATAGGAAAAGTTTGTATAATCCTCCTATGCATTTGCTAATTAAGCTTTTTGAACAGTTGGTGGAAGATGAACTTAAGAGTTTAAAATGTACCCAAACTGACAAAATAAATCTCAAGCAAGCTGAGTTTGATTTCATTCAAATGTTAAAGAATGAAAGCATAAGGGTGATGAAACCGGATAAAGGGGGGGTATTGTGCTCATGTATGAGAACAACTATGACGAACACCTCCATCAAATGTTGCAAGATGACATTCAATATGCAGCGGTTTCTAGAAATGAGGTACACATCTTTTGGTCTAAAATTAAGTATTGTTTGAATGACTACTTATGGCAAGGTGTCATTAATGAAAAGCTGTTTAACTTTTTACATGTTCCAAAACCTAGGTCACCCATAATATTTGGGATTCCTAAAACGCACAAAGGGCTTGACCCCTTGCCATTTAGACCAATAGTGGCAGGAAGTGGAGGCATAACAGAACCGTTATCAAAATTTATTGAACATGTAGCAAAAAAATTCACACACTTGTTGAGTTATGTGTGCAGGGATTCTTGGGAATTTTTACAAAAGGTTCCTTGTAATAGCTTTGAATCAGAGTTACTAATGGTAACCATTGACATAAAAGATTTATTTCCAAGTATACCTCACAACATTGGTTTGCAATGGTTTTGTTTATTTTTCACGAAAGAAACAAACCTAAGCTCCAACTTAACTAATTTGATTGTGGAACTTATGGGTACAGTTTTGGAAAACAATGTTGTATTTTTCAACGGAGAATTGTTCAAGCAGCTTAAGGGAGTGGCCATGGGGGCACCTTGTGCCACCATCTATGCTAACATCATTCTTCATAGATGGGAATGTGAAAATGTATTTATACCCCCATGGAACCAACACCTACTGTTTTACAGAAGGTTTTTGGACGACATTTGTATTCTGTGGAGAGGAACACATGACTCGCTCTCAGAATTCTTAATTCACATCAATAACTCAACCAACTTTTTAAAATTCACTCATACAATAGAACTGCATGAATTGCACTATCTAGATGTGAATTTATACAAGGATTATAGTAACAAAACCTTCCAATCAAAAATTTATCGAAAGCCCTCATTTTCCAATTCGTTCTTACATTTCCATAGTGCCCACCCTTTTGCACAGAAAAAAGGGATTCTCAAAGGTCAGCTGATTAGGGCATCGAGGATGTGCAGCACAGAGAAAGATTTCCAAAATGAGGTTATGACACTGCAAAAAATGTTCCTTGAGAGAGGTTACCCTTTGGATTTATTTCAAGTATTGCATAGTGAAGTGATTAGTAGAAGAGAGACGTTGTATTTTCCATTATTGGGCAAAGAGCTTGTACGAGATCAAACAGCTAGAGAAAAAAACAACGAGCTTATGGGACCTAAATTTATATATACTTTTTGTAGCCAGGCACAGGATATAGAAAGAACCATTAGTAAATTTTGGCCACTTTTGACAGCACACGAAGAATTTAAGAATGTTCTTCCAAACAAACCAAGGTTTATTAGAAAAAAGGGAGTCAACTTGAAAGAGATGTTTGAAAGAAGGAAAAGGATAGAAAATGTAAAAATAAAAAGATCTGGCACATTTAAATGTGGGGCATGCCAACAATGCCATGCAATTCTGAATGACAAAGGTATATAATTACCTTCTAGAAAAACAAGAATTGACTCTCCCACATATTTTACATGTAATTCAAGAGGTGTGGTTTATTTAGTGGTGTGCATGTTTTGTAAAAGTTTTTATGTAGGGAAGACGGAAAGGGAAATTAAGAGGAGAATGTACGAGCATTTTTATGAGATAGCTAAAAATAAGGAAACTAATGCCCTTTACAAGCATTCCCTTGTATGTCCGAACCACAATTTTAAATTTATGATTCTTGAGCAGGTAAATCGTGATTTGAGAGGGGGAGATTGGGAAGCCACCCTAGAATATAGGGAGCTAGTGTGGCAGCTTAGATTGAATGCAGCAAACTGGCCCGGACTAAATGATACCATCAGCATAAAACCAATTTTAAAGTTAAGAAGGGCCAGATTATGAACATAGCCCACGTGTAATAGCACCTGTGCATTAAAGATATTGCTAGGGGGGAATCAGTAGCATAGGCAAGGGGACCACCTACCCACACACATTTTTTACCTGCTCTTTCACACATTTTGACATGTTTATGTCTAACTTTTATTTATAAGCATGCACTTGGGCAAAGATTTGACAGTGCAAGTAGTAGCACACCTATATGTTATTTTAATTGGTTTAACAAAAAATTTTAAATGTACACAGTACAATTTTATAAGTTATGATGAGATAGGATATGTAATGATAAGTTTTTTAATTGTACGGAAGTATGCTATGTAATATATTTGAATTGTTAAGAAAATCTTTATGCATTTGATAGGTAGTTTTCCTACCTAATTAGATGAATGGTAATTGATCAGTTTTTTAATTGTATTATGATTGCCTAATTAACACAAGCAGCTATTTAAGCTGATGTTTCAGAAGGTTCTAACAACTTGATAAAGCTAGGAATATCCTAGCGAAAGCGCTTGTGATACGTGACATTGGTGTGGTGTTTTTTCTAAAAATAAAGACCAGTTTTTGGATTTATTCGAATCTTGTGGTGTCAGCTTGGTGGTCTTCAAACTTGTTCTTGGTCCTGTTTTTTCCTTGGTTTTGGTTCAGTTTGTTGAGTGCGTAATGGCTGCGGAAGCGAATGCCTTTGATCCGCTGGAAACACCAGAAATCCTTAGAAACAATGATTCCGATGCACCGGTAACTCGTGCAGAGTTCAACAGTGTTCTGGCAGCTTTAGCGGAGATAACCAAGCTCCTGAAAGGGGCTCAACCGGAAACGGATACAGTGGCGTTAAACCAGCAGCACGCAGCACAAACTACTAGCAGGCTTGGCGGAGCTTGCTTGGGTGCAAATGGTTCTTGTTTTTCAAATGGATCTAGCAGTATTCCGAATGCAAGGCCAAATTTTAATGAAGGGCCGGGTTGAGCGGAAAGGTCTAATGAAACGGAGAGGCACAATGCTTCAAGAAAGGACAAAGGACAACAACGCAAGGACTTTTGCTTTGCGAGCTGGGTAGAGCAGCAATTTTCATTCAATAAAGGTACTGTTCATTCCAACAAAACAACTAGTATTGAAAATGAACTTGATGAATTAAAAAAGAAACTGTATGCCTTGAAAAATAATCAGATTGAGGTGGATTACTTAAAAGAATGCGTAAATTTAAAGCGCATCCCAAAAGGTTTGAGAATATTCAAATTTCCCAATAATGTGCAAACGGGAACACCCTATTATTTTAAACTGTGTGACATCTTCAACAGGGCGGGGGTTGAAATGCTGACTGTTATGATAGAAGAATATGAAATGAAACAGAATGCTCTTACAAATGACTTGAATACACTAAATAATAACATTGTTACTGATTCTAATTTTCTGTCAATAAAACTTGATTACAGTAAAGCATTTGATGAGGTAGACGCATTTTGTAAGAAGGTTATTAGCAGAAAAATGCGCAAGTTAGAAAGAGATTTGAATGAATATAGGGAGGGGGTGGCATATCCCCTATTTAGACAGCACAGGGTGGAAATTCAGAATGCAAGCAATGAAGAAAACTCAACGCTAAACAACTGGGGGGGGGGGGCATTGAGGAGAAGTGAAAGGCTGGCTGGTAAAGAACGCAAAGGGTCAGTACAGGATTTTCACCAACCTCCAGGCAGGGCAGTGGGGTGGAAGCAGAAGCAGCAAGGGCCACGTCACTGGAACACATGAACATGGCTAAGTCTTTTGATACTTTAAATGTAAGGGACGTAAGCATGGTTGTAAGTATGAATATGGAATTTCAAGGAAAGACTCGAAATGCTAATGAAGCAATAGTAAGCTCTAAGCAGGGAGCATGCACATTACATACCAAGTCTAACTTTACCATTTACAACTATACAGAGGCAGTAATTGATGATATTGCCTTTGATGTATTCACAAAAGGCTTGCATTTTGTCCCATTAAAAAACTGTAATATACCCCTCACTTTGATAGATGTCAAGTTATTTACCAGAAGTCTCAATTTGCAGCATTTATTTAAACAACAAACATGTACACCCTCTGAACTGGATAGGAAAAGTTTGTATAATCCTCCTATGCATTTGCTAATTAAGCTTTTTGAACAGTTGGTGGAAGATGAACTTAGGAGTTTAAAATGTACCCAAACTGACAAAATAAATCTCAAGCAAGCTGAGTTTGATTTCATTCAAATGTTAAAGAATGAAAGCATAAGGGTGATGAAACCGGATAAAGGGGGGGTATTGTGCTCATGTATGAGAACAACTATGACGAACACCTCCATCAAATGTTGCAAGATGACATTCAATATGCAGCGGTTTCTAGAAATGAGGTACACATCTTTTGGTCTAAAATTAAGTATTGTTTGAATGACTACTTATGGCAAGGTGTCATTAATGAAAAGCTGTTTAACTTTTTACATGTTCCAAAACCTAGGTCACCCATAATATTTGGGATTCCTAAAACGCACAAAGGGCTTGACCCCTTGCCATTTAGACCAATAGTGGCAGGAAGTGGAGGCATAACAGAATCGTTATCAAAATTTATTGAACATGTAGCAAAAAAATTCACACACTTGTTGAGTTATGTGTGCAGGGATTCTTGGGAATTTTTACAAAAGGTTCCTTGTAATAGCTTTGAATCAGAGTTACTAATGGTAACCATTGACATAAAAGATTTATTTCCAAGTATACCTCACGACATTGGTTTGCAATGGTTTTGTGAATTTTTCACGAAAGAAACAAACCTAAGCTCCAACTTAACTAATTTGATTGTGGAACTTATGGGTACAGTTTTGGAAAACAATGTTGTATTTTTCAACGGAGAATTGTTCAAGCAGCTTAAGGGAGTGGCCATGGGGGCACCTTGTGCCACCATCTATGCTAACATCATTCTTCATAGATGGGAATGTGAAAATGTATTTATACCCCCATGGAACCAACACCTACTGTTTTACAGAAGGTTCTTGGACGACATTTGTATTCTGTGGAGAGGAACACATGACTCGCTCTCAGAATTCTTAATTCACATCAATAACTCAACCAACTTGTTAAAATTCACTCATATAATAGAACAGCATGAATTGCACTATCTAGATGTGAATTTATACAAGGATTATAGTAACAAAACCTTCCAATCAAAAATTTATCGAAAGCCCTCATTTTCCAATTCGTTCTTACATTTCCATAGTGCCCACCCTTTTGCACAGAAAAAAGGGATTCTCAAAGGTCAGCTGATTAGGGCATCGAGGATGTGCAGCACAGAGAAAGATTTCCAAAATGAGGTTATGACACTGCAAAAAATGTTCCTTGAGAGAGGTTACCCTTTGGATTTATTTCAAGTATTGCATAGTGAATTGATTAGTAAAAGAGAGACGTTGTATTTTCCATTATTGGGCAAAGAGCTTGTACGAGATCAAACAGCTAGAGAAAAAAACAACGAGCTTATGGGACCTAAATTTATATATACTTTTTGTAGCCAGGCACAGGATATAGAAAGAACCATTAGTAAATTTTGGCCACTTTTGACAGCACACGAAGAATTTAAGAATGTTCTTCCAAACAAACCAAGATTTATTAGAAAAAAGGGAGTCAACTTGAAAGAGATGTTTGAAAGAAGGAAAAGGATAGAGAATGTAAAAATAAAACGATCTGGCACATTTAAATGTGGGGCATGCCAACAATGCCATGCAATTCTGAATGACAAAGGTATATATTTACCTTCTAGAAAAACAAGAATTGACTCTCCCACGTATTTTACATGTAATTCAAGAGGTGTGGTTTATTTAGTGGTGTGCATGTTTTGTAAAAGTTTTTATGTAGGGAAGACGGAAAGGGAAATTAAGAGGAGAATGTACGAGCATTTTTATGAGATAGCTAAAAATAAGGAAACTAATGCCCTTTACAAGCATTCCCTTGTATGTCCGAACCACAATTTTAAATTTATGATTCTTGAGCAGGTAAATCGTGATTTGAGAGGGGGAGATTGGGAAGCCACCCTAGAATATAGGGAGCTAGTGTGCAGCTTAGATTGAATGCAGCAAACTGGCCCGGACTAAATGATACCATCAGCATAAAACCAATTTTAAAGTTAAGAAGGGCCAGATTATGAACATAGCCCACATGTGCATTAAAGATATTGCTAGGGGGGAATCAGTAGCATAGGCAAGGGGACCACCTACCCACACACATTTTTTACCTGCTCTTTCACACATTTTGACATGTTTATGTCTAACTTTTATTTATAAGCATGCACTTGGGCAAAGATTTGACAGTGCAAGTAGTAGCACACCTATATGTTATTTTAATTGGTTTAACAAAAAATTTTAAATGTACACAGTACAATTTTATAAGTTATGATGAGATAGGATATGTAATGATACGTTTTTTAATTGTACGGAAGTATGCTATGTAATATATTTGAATTGTTAAGAAAATCTTTATGCATTTGATAGGTAGTTTTCCTACCTAATTAGATGAATGGTAATTGATCAGTTTTTTAACTGTATTATGATTGCCTAATTAACACAAGCAGCTATTTAAGCTGATGTTTCAGAAGGTTCTAACAACTTGATAAAGCTAGGAATATCCTAGCGAAAGCGCTTGTGATACGTGACATTGGTGTGGTGTTTTTTCTAAAAATAAAGACCAGTTTTTGGATTTATTCGAATCTTGTGGTGTCAGCTTGGTGGTCTTCAAACTTGTACATGTTTCCTATGTACATCACGCATGGACAGTCAGTAGCAGTGTTCATGTGATACCTCGCTTGCTGGATGGTGGACACATGTACGCCAGGGATCACTGCAGTGGCTGTACTGTGCAGTGATGCAGGTTACTCATGGCTCTTCTGTTCACAGGACACTACCCTGGAGAGGTGCCACTGGTGTGCACACTTTAGTTGTTGTTACACATTGACTTGCCAGACTGCATGGTACACCACTATGAACCTGTGCAGCTATTACATGTCCTTTGTGCATGGTTACTGGTATAGCCCTTCCATTTAGATTGGCTGTCACGCTATTACAATGTCCCGTGACTATGGGCCATATGTCTACTGTTATTGTACACGCCAATCATGTTCATGTTTGTCTGTCACATCTCTTCTGCTATTCTAGTATGGGAGTAATGTTTCGTCCTTTGCAAATGCACAGAGTGGAGTACATAAGTTATTTCATCATAACTGTTTATACATATCTTAATTACATACTACTCACATCACTATATGAACTTTGTTATGCATCATATGCCTGTTCTCCTGTGTAACATATCTGACGTATGAATCTACTGTGCTATGCATTACACATGTTTTACATGGTATCCCATAATTCAACCATTACTTGCACAGAGGGTCCACCTTAGACAGGTCATTGACTTTATATGCCCAAACACATGCGTACTGTTACAATATATCTACGTATACTATCCCCTGCTATGGCACGTACTTATTGGACATACCCTGCCACTGATGGCAGGTCGTATGACATTGTTCTGTTTAACGCCGTCATGTTGCATCCCTTGTGGTGTCTGTGCTGTTTACCGTGTGGCCCACTGCTGGACGCACATCTTCTACAAGCATCAGTACGATCAGCGAGACATCACTACATAAATACCATTCCCCACTTTATGCATGGCGGACACTGTTAATTACTGCAAACCAGGCTATGCATACACTGACATTATGTAATTCAGAACATACTATACATACAGTTAGTGTTATACATACCTTGATATTGTTCTGGTGTTTCATCTCTATCTCTCTCCTCTGTATCACTCTTTCAACTGTTATACGGTATGAGCATACAGTTTGCATATCTGGCAAGTCATCCTTATATACGTCTATACCTGCAACATGTGGTTTACTGCCGCCAATTGGTGGTCCGGTGTGACGAATTACGTGCACTTCAGCTGTGCAGCTACTCCATCTGCCAATTACGCGGCAGCAGTGGGGTATAATTGAATTCTCCACCTGGGCGTTGGCCATTTGCCCTGCCTTCGGGGAGATGGCCTGTATTGTGTTTTGTTGTGTGTAATTGCAACTGCTTTGTGTAGAGCCAAGTCTATTTTGTGGTCATGTCCCCCGTGGATTGTGTGTGATTCTACCTGTGACTGTACCTGTCATCCCACCCGTCTGATAAAGGACTATTGCAAACACCTGTAACATCGCCTTTTGTTCCGTTATACGACGGATAGAAATTTTGCATGGTGCCTTTAAATGTCTCTCACAAGGTATGTCAATGGTTCAGCAGATGTAATTGACTAACTAGATGTTTGGGCTGTGGTTACAGTCTGTATTGCTATTGTTTACAGTGTGGGGGATGTAGGCGGGTGTACGTAGCATATACGGTTTTGTGGGGCTTGCATTTCTACATAGTCCATATATATGTGTGTGGGCCCCTTCCCTAATTACAGTGCTTTCACTTAATAGACTTCTATTACGGGAATTTACTGTGGGCCATTGTTAATTGCTTTCAATATGGTATGCAGGTGCGGTTGATACTTCCATACCTCCGGATGTACGGCGATATGTGCAGGAATATTTGTAAATTAACGCTATCCCATGTATGTCTGCCCAAGATATTTGCAGTCATTGCAGTGGTGTTGGTGTCAGACCTTCTGTCACATGGCTTGCCACCTTTTCATATGGCCATAGTTGGACACTTGCAGGTCACACAGTGGTGTTTACAGGCTGACATATGGCCACGGTCAGTACACAGGATAGCACATACTTTTATCCTCATTACATACCTATTGTTCTTGGTCCTTCACTACTTATCGGTTTGCATGTAACATTTCCATTTCTTACATACAGGCATGAGCATTTCCTGCAACTATTACATATTATGTGGGACATACTAATGTCCTTCACTCATGGACAGTTTCCCTTTCTAATGTTTCATGTCAGGACACACCTGCCCAGGGGGGGGATGTCCCTCCCAATGTAGGACAGGTGTTTACCGCATGCCTACGGATAGCTATACCCACACCTACCGTAATCATCTACCTCCGAGTTGCCACCTACAGACACACTATGCGGACACACACGACACACTTTAGTCACACGGGAACACACATGGCACCCTCATCACACACATACACAGGTTACATCACACACAACCACAGCTGTACACGGTACCTTCGTGGTCAGCATCACCGACAGCGGTGACTACATGTCCTTACTATCATCCTATTGCTCGCGGTTCTACTGTTCCAGTACTGTGTTCTTTCTGTCTTTCATCCTCCTGGTTATGCATGTCTGTGTGTGACACATTCCATAGTTGGCGGTGTCCTGTTTATTTGTACCTCAAAGGTGTTTAGAATATCATCGACCTATCTATATATTTGCAGATGCTAGTGACCCCTTGTATATCGACATATATCACACTATCGCCCTTTCTATCTGTATTATATATGTGTAGATATATTTATATATATGTATGTATATATATATATATATATATATATATATATATATATATATATATATATATATACATATCTCGGACAGGGGTGGTGACAGGCATGCTACACCTTTCATTGTGTGTTTGTCAGTGTATACTGTGTTTCCTAGACTCCGCATGTTTGTGTCTGTATCTGTCACATTACACACCTGCCATAGGTTAAGATTACCTCCCATCCCACTTTGCGAGGGACAATCCCTCTTTGTGCAGTTGTGTCCTGTGAAATATTTGTGAACATAGCAAATGTCCTGCAACTTTGGGACAAACATATTCCCTATAGTTTATGTCATAGTTGCTTGACACACTTATTCTGTATCTGACCCACCTACATGTTACAGGACACGGAACACGTACCTGCGACCATTACTAAACTATAAGCTTTTTATCTATGCAAAACACTGTCATTCTGGTTTTCGTCCTGGCCGGGTGTGTGTCATCCTGCTGACATCTGGCGTATGTCCCACATTGGTCATTTGAACTGTGGCAACCCTACCGTATGTACATCTTGCCTAGCAATAGTGTTGGGTGATTGTGTACATGACTGCCTGTTCCACTCCTGGCAGTGGTCGTTTTACCCTTCAGAGCAGGCGCTATTTGTTCAGAGGTGACTAATGCTGGTGTCACCTGTTCTGTACATCATTGACCGTGATCTGCGCAGTGGTCGGTGACACTTAGCCCTGTTTCGCGCATATCCGTATAGTCATATTTAATCATCGCTTACCAGCTGTGGGCAACGCTTATTCCCGCTAACGTGTGCTACACATATTCTGATGACCTGCATCCAGACTGCATTACCTGTGCCGTTAGGGATTATGTTACATCCCTTGCAGGATGTGGGACCGGGAACATCACTGCATGTACCACTTGGACATCTCGGGGTTGTGCACGAATTATGTCAATTTGTATGTGCAGTACACTACAGCAGTTACTCCACACTACACTCACATGGATGACTCCGTTAGTTTACAACTTGATGGGTCCAGTTAATGGTATGTCCATGTGATGTTTACTGGCTGTACTCCAGCACTGGGTATGTATATCACAATTAGGTACACCCGATAATTTGCTACACCTTCATACGACCGTGGATGCAGCATGCCGAGGTGACTACTCCCTGTCATGGGTACATCCCCTGCCTTGACACTACATCCATGATTACATTTTGTGGAGCCCCAGAGTAATGCGGCGGGTAATCTGTGATGACTGTGTGTAGGACAGTGCTTACACACATGTGCTCCCGCGATTGCCTCTGCTCCAGTATGCAACAGTTGCTTACTCGATGTTGTGGTGATGGGTGTCACTGTTTGCTGTGTTTGGTGTTTTGCCTCTGACAATCGGGTGTGTACCTACCGATGTATCTAGGAACCTATACACACAGCACCGACAGATGCTGATGGGCACATCTACTGTTCAGGTGTTGACAGTTCCATGTTCCCATGGCTGTTGCGTGTACAGTGTTTGAGGGCTGCCTATGTAGGATTCCACAGTGGGCCACCTATACATTACAATTTACAGGTAGTCGTGTTTGTGTGCCATCCATATTACTGTGTGCAGGTGGGGAGGGGTGTCAGTCCGTGGGAGCCTACACTGTCAAGGTATGTGCTATACATTCCCTCTTTGCCAAGGCATAGGCATATTGAGAATGCCTCCGTCTGCCTACTGGGGCTGGCACAGTGTGTCCATGGTCTGGATCCCTCTGTGCCTGTGTTGGCCTTGGCACTTGCGGTGGGCTGTGAGGCCCTCCCCCATTATGACCCTGCTGCAGCTGTTTCCACAGGATCATATTATGTAGCATGGCACATACTATGAAGATGTGGGCACACGTGCCTGGAGAGTACTGCAAGGCTCCACCAGATGTGTCCAAGCACCGGAACCGTGATTTCAGCATCCCGAACACATGCTCTATGATGACTCTGGTTTGTGCGTGTGCCTCATTATGGCATTCTTGCATTGGTGTGTGTGCATTTCTGGGGTCATCATCGATGGCTCCAGTCCATAGCCAGCATCCCCAACAAGGTGACCTTGTGGGATGTCCCCCCTGACAAATACCTGATAAAGCTGTGAGGCATGCCAGATATGGGAGTTGTGGTAGCCTCCGGGGCTGCCAGCACACACATCCATGATAATGCCCTGGGCATTGCACATGACCTGGCAGTTGATGAAGTGGAATCCCTTGCAGTTTATGTAGTGCCTACCATACTCACCGGGTGGTGACTTAATTTGTATGTGCGTGCAGTCTATCACACCCAGTACCTCCGGGTAGTTTGCCACACGGTGGAAGTGACGCATATTGCTGGCCAACTCCTCCTGAGTTTGGGGGAAGTGCATATGCTCATTGGCATGTTGTAACATGGCATCCAGGAACTGGTGTAGTACCCTGGATGCCGATACCTGTGAGATCCCCATTATATCTCCAGTTGGCCTTTGAAAGGTACCTGTGGCTAATATTCGTAAGCTTACACATACCTTCGTGTCCACTGGGATGGGTTCCCCTCTGTTGTTTCTGGTTCTCAGGTGTGGCCAGTACAGCTCTACTATTTGCTGTAAGATGTCCCTGTCCACCCTGTAATGCTCTACTATCTCCAGATCATGTAGCCCCTGGTAGGTTACCCTTGGTCTGAACACTCTTCTCCTCCTCCGAGGCCTACGGTGGTTGTCTGCATCATCCTCCACAACACCGTCGGTCCTTACACATGCTGATGAATCACAGCTATGGCAGCTCCCAGCATGCACATTTTAAAAGTTCCCCATCTGTTTACACCTATAGTGCGGTGTTTGGGAATACACAGGTGTGTGTTGGGTGCTTTCACACTTTATACTGTTCTGCTGTGAACACTGATGATGTCATAGGGTGTGTATGTACGATCTTGGCTACAGGGTATCTTCTGTGTTTTATTTACGAAACCGCTATTGTGCTGCCTTTGGTGTTGCATTACATTTGGATGCCGTGAATTACCTCCTGCCCTTCCGTTTACATTTGTGCACGTTACACCTACCATTTGCTGACATGCATCCAGCTGTCTGCTTTCAGTTGTACTTTCCTAGACCTGGCTTATCTTGCGTAATGTGTGCTATTGCCGATCTACTGTGGGTTTGCTTTGCTCTGCTAGGTCAGTTCTCCTATCTTTGCATTCCAGGTCCTCCACACCTTTCTTTGCAATCCAATTCCTCCCCTATCCTGTTTCGCAGGTTTCTGCATGCAGGCTTGTCTACTGCCGTCGATTGGCCACCGTGTGTTGATTGGTGTTAATTGCTCATTACTATGCCAATTACCCTGCTTCAGCATTTTCTTCTTTTCTTCCCCTGACCTTCCTGTTTGTGCTATTGTTCGTGGCGTGTGCATCCGCTTGCCGGGTTTTGGGCACGAGTTCATCCCCGTACACATGTGCTTTCGGGCACCATGTTTGCTCTCAGCTAAACGGTTCTATACCCTCCTCCCCACCCCTGTCCTTCAGCTTTGCTTAGCCATGGCCAGGCCAGATTAGCATTGCTCCAATGTGCTTACTGATATGGTGGCACACCCCTCTGCTGATGTCATGTATCATCTTTGATACACTCCTCGGTGTTATAGCGCTGAGCCATCAGGTACATCCTTAATCCGGCGGGACGTTTGCAATTCAATATTACCTGCCTCATTTGCATGGCATTGACTAGTAATTCATAGTTACAGTGCCGAACACTGTCGCGGGCCCCTGGCAACCCTTGCACCTTGCATGTGGTGTGCCATGCCTCCCATTGCATAGTATGGTGCAATCCTAATTTGTCTTTCATTGCGATTTTCTGCTATTTTTAAATATTTCCTTTGTATTCCTGTTTGTACACACATGCCCTGCGGTTGTACTGTGCGTTACTGTGGACATGACATTAAATGTTGTTTTTTAGGTGTTGTGCATCTTTTCTTGTGCCATTGGCTGTGTATTTCTCCATTGGCATATGTTAACTTTGTAATACATGTGTGTGGTCCGCTCCCATAACTCCGATGTTCTGTTTGGGAAAATGTAAACCGTGTTTTTTGGTTTCCATTTCCATGGGCTTGCACTACGCCTGCACCACTTCGTGAATCACTGTATGCCTTCATCAGCATGGTGCGACACTGCGGATGGGGTGATTTGCATACCTATGCCGAGGGCTGCGTAGCTCTGGCGTATGCTGGTAGTGCACGTGGGATTGGTTCGTACCTGAATCGCTTGGCGGACATATTTGGCATTATGCCGCCTACGCTATGCCTGCGCCTGGTGCAAGCTTCATGAATCCAGGGGATTGTGTTAGAAACTGGGATAATGGTTCCATGATACAACCCCTACCCGAAACTCTAAGTCTACCAGGTGGATTTTCCAGATTCTTATGAATTTTAGGTAGAAAGTATTTATATTGACTGGATGGGTCGGGCATCGTAAGGTGGTATAGTGTGTTGTCTGTGATGATTCCCTCAGTCTTGGCTGATGCCAAAAACTGATCAATTTGCTTCTTGAGGCCAGGAGTTGGGTCCAATGCCATGTAAGTATAGTAACGACTATCAGTTAGCTGTCTCTCACCTTCTGTGGTGTATTGGGTCCAATCCTGCACAACTACCGCCCCACCCTTATTCGCAGATAATATTGCCAAATCATGATTTGTTTCTAGTTCATGGATAGCCTCAATTTCAATATTTGTGAGATTGATTTGGCATGGAACTCCCTAAAGTGAAAATGCAGATCTTTGATAATACAATTCTGAAACATTAACACATTATGATGCATTGGTGGTATAAAATTAGATTTGTTGTGTCTAAAACCATCCTGCCATTCAGGATTAGATGCTGTTTGAAAAAATAATCTCAGTTTAAGTAATCTACAAACTGAGGTAATATCTTCTGCAAATGTATCCTCAGACACTTAAAAGCCAGGTATAAAATTAAGACCTTTATTCAAAACTTTAACTTGGGTGGGTGACAGAGGGGTGGATGAAATATTCAATACATTGTTATGATCTATTTCTGCATCATCAGTTTCAACAATTCTTCCATATTGCCCACCTTTATGGTGTTTCCTGCCCCCCCTTTACTTCCCCCTACAGGGATCTGTGTATTGCTTTGTTTAGAGGCTGGGGAGTCTGGGGTGTGCTGTGCATCAGGGTCTAAACCTGATGAGGACTCCTTACCTGAAGTGTCATAGCTGGATGAGGAAGGCTTCTTTAAAAGAGACCTTGGTCTTTTCCTTTTAACCACCTTCCTATGTGTTTGTTCAAACCTGACATGCTTATTTCTGGAAAAGTGATGCCCACCCTTCTAGTCGGCTAGCTCCATATGGAACTTCCTCATTTTCCTATCTTTCAATTGTTGTTCCTAGGTTAGAAGATCCTGGCTAGGATTCCTAAGGCTAGTATTATAGGATTCTTGTTCTTCAAATTTCTGAATGTCCGCACACATTTGAGTGATTTCTGATATATCCTTATCAATAGTTCACTCATAATGAGAGGCTAAGGTTTCCACAAAACCCATGGAAGCTCTTTGTTGAGCCAAAGCTCATTGTTATGTCAGGGTTGTGTCAATATTATGAACCAATGAGCGTATATGTAACTTCATCCCCCTTGGTGAAATGCCCTTGGTTAGATATGGCTTAAAGAGCTTAGAATGCTATACATTGGTCCCTAAGGACCTCATGCTCTTATTTAGTTTGAGAAACTGTGCCTTGCATGTATTTTCCAAAGCCAAATCTTCGAGCCCATTGTTCTGGTTAACTGTATTGCCTAGGCCAAATATGGCCAAAGCACCCCTTTTTGAGGATAAACCCTGCAACAGGTTAGTAAGATCCATTGGTGATCAATAATTTGGTGAAATAACCACTTATAGTAAATAGTATTGTCCCCTATAAGAACACCAGGTGTTGAAAATATAAGCATGTAATAAAATGCCCCAGTTTGAATAACCATGAGCCTAAGCTTGATCCAATAATCAATATGAAAAAGTCTTATAATGCTATTTCCAAACATTTTTTGTCATATAGATCTTAAACCAATAGGCAACCCTTGCAGCAATGCTATGTTCATGTAACTATCCAATAGAAAAAATGGTCAAGTGTGGACAATATTAGCCTCTGCTGTGCAATAAATGGATACAAATACCAATTTTATTTAAGCAGTGCTAAGTCTCAACACTCATTTGTTACAACCAGTCCAGTTAGTGACTCTATGATAGTACTGTATTCATATAGATATCCAACATTTAGTCAAACTTGGACACTATTATCCCCTGCTATTTTAGCACTTGAACGACAACTGTCATTTATTCATAAGCAGTGCTAGGTCCATAGTCCCATATATCCATAATCTCCACCATAATGTTACCAATGAACTATAATAACCCTTGCTGCTCATAAATATCTGTTGCCATCCCAAAGAAGCAAGACCATGGATCAAGCAAGGATCATTTCATTAATCATATGCCCAACATCCAGATGTTGAATAGGTATTAATAATAATAATATAATTGACCCCACCAATGTAAATATACTTCCTGCCAAGGATTTTACCTATAGTATAGCCCGATCCTAGTGATGTAAAAAAATTACCTTAGATATCAAAATCACAAAGGTTGTGTTGTTAATAAAGAATTTGGGGTCATTTTTAAGTCATTATAAATATGGATGGAGATGTAAGGGTGATTCCATACAAACAAATCTCATGGGGGACCAACATAAGGGATGTTTTCCCTGAGGCCACTGCACCCACTGTAGAAGGGTGAAGAAGACATGCCAGTTCAGTAGTAAAAACACTGGCCAAGTATTTGACATTTTCTTTTTTGCGAATTGCCAGATGGACTGAGTGATCTATTTAGCTACCTGTACCTGCTCTGCGTTTTATGTGGGGCAAATGTTCTATTTAAGCATACCTAGGCACATAAGAATGCATCCTTTAACTTTACTGTGATAGGTAGAATTACTGGGCAGAGAACAAACAAAGCAGGTTGGCATCAGATTCTAAATAGTAAAGAAAAAAAATTGATTATCAGACTGGGGGGTTTGTTTTCACCAGGGCTTAATGAGTACCTCTAAATGGAATTGTTAACTAATTTACTAATCTGGAGCCTCACCTAGTGGTTACTTATAAAAAGGAGTACAAGTACACATGTCTCAACTGCACTGAAGAGGCTTTGTATTTTTTTACTGCTGAAACCGGTCTGGTTTGTCTCTTTTTTTTTGTTAAACTGTGCTTTTGAGCTAGTTTTTGCAATAAATGTCCTATGCTACAGTCTGCTGGCTCTCTATGTTTTGTACTGCTACAAGGTTTTTTGGAGCTGTGCAGTTGCCGTACTTGCAGGGGCTGCTTTATCTATGATTTATCTTCCTTCCTTCCCTTGCTGTTGGCCTGTTAAAACCTTATGTGGATTTGTTTGAAGCGTATCACTAAGTGAGGCTCATTATCTTGGCTTATTCCTATCAGTTTGGTGAATCTTTTTATTCCATTTTGTCTAAATTGCCATTTGAGCAACTACAAGCAAGGTTACATGCTTTCTCTGTATGTTTGATCTGTTTTGTGGTTATTGGACATAGGGCTATGTCAACAGAAGGGCTGTAAGAAGTCTTTTGCACAGAGAAAGAACCCGGTATCCTTACAGCTATAATTTAAGAAGTGAACATTTAATTATAATTTCTTGTGCATACAAAGTTTTTTTTGCTGATTAGACTGGATGTTTGAACATTATTTTCCACCAATGTATTGTGAGTAGTATGTTTGATTTACTGCTTATGCTATTTTGGGTATTCAAAATAATGTGGGGTCATCAATATTTGGGGGATCCACTTTGGTAACACTTTTTGTTTGTCGAGCTGCTTAAATTTGGTTCATAGTCTTGGACCATTGGGTTCCATTTTCTGGACTGGTTTCTGGTCATTTTGTGGCGTGTGCATTCTCAAGCTTATTTCTGTTTTAATTGGGACTGCGTTCTCAAGCTCATTTCTGTTTTACCAGTCTGTTTGGTGTCTTCTGCTGTGCTTGATACTATTGTGCAGTTTTGGCAAAAATATTAAATACTGTATGTAGGATTCAGGCAGCTTTGAATGCACAACACATTTTGAATACTTAAACATCGGGATTGCATTTTGCCTCATCCCTGCGTCATATATATATGTATTAACAGTCAATACTAAGGGGTCCAGTGGTCGCCATCTTGTTGGATCTGGTTACAGTTCATTTTTAATCACAGGAGAAGCACTGTGGACTCATTTGATGAACATTTAATGGCGGAATCAGCAGCATATTTTTGCTAAACTTCAAATTTGAATTGCATTCACAGTTCCAGAACTATATATTCATTTTTTTCGAGGCTGAGATATGCAAATAGGTTTATCATCGACAAATTCAGCTTTGGACATTTAGGTGGACTATGATTATATTTTATAAATTCATTTTTGAGTTAACTATACGATAATCTTTACCTGGGATTGCTTTTATGTGTTTTCCAACCTTTCCTATTTACAAAACTTGACTTTACTAGTTTATTTAATTAATGTGGATCAGTTTAACTGTTGGTGGGAATAATTGTGATTTCATGAGCATACTCGGTTGTGTTATACTTAAGGGACAAGCAATTCCTAAGTGTTCAGGGCAGGATTTATAATAAAACTACAGTTGCCATGTCTTAAGAATTTATGACTTATTGAAATTGGGTTGGCCAAAAACATGTTCTATTACCAGAACAAATGTTATTTACAAATACAAGCACTGCTATGGGAGCTTCGTTTGCTCCCATATATGCTGACTTATTCATGGCCCACATTGAGGAACAGCTCATTTATGACAATACACACAATCTCTATCTAGATGAGAGCGATATTTGGAGAAGATACTTGGATGACTGCTGGTTACTATGGAGATCGGACCCTGATTATTACCTGAAAAATATAAATGTGTCTGTCTTGCAGGATGCATTAACTGAGGTAAACTGATTTTGCACTGCTTGTCTGCAAGTGCTTGTCTGCATACTTTAGAATGGGCATGTCAAATAACCAAAAAGTGTAACAGTGCATATTTCCATCAGAATGTGTTTTACTTGTTTGTCTGCCAGCATTGTCCTGTGTTAACCTTTCAATTTCAGATGTATATAGCTATGAATGTACTGAAAAATGTATAAGGCTAACAGGTGCAGACGTAAAACCTACACTATGTACTCGGAAATCTAAATTGCAGTATGTAGTTGTAAAACAGACAAATGTGCAATCTAGCTAATGTGCATGTTTCACAAACAGTGACACCAATGTCTATTGTGTATGCATAATTTGTACTGAAAATGGGAAACAAATAATTCAATGTCATAATAAAAGTACTGTGCACAAAAATATGTACTAGCTAGAAATGTCACAAGTAACACACAACACCTCCCCAGTAGTGCAGTCTAAGAACTAGACCTGTAGTTCAATTTTGCACACACACCACGGTTCAAATCCAGGGACCGCCACTAACATCTCACTCAGGTTCTACTGATGTAAACTTCAATATGAATAGAAAAAGTAATGTACTGCAACACATACATGTTCCATGCAGGGCACACAGGTAAAGAAATCTGAATAGAAATACTAGTATGATGTGTATAACTATGAAAGGTGTACAATTGCTGTGTTGATCAGCCCCAGTCCTACAAAGATATGCAAGCTAGACATCCACACTCTGCAGTCTGTCCCAGACAAGCCCCTCAAGTGTCACGCTGTAATGGAGTGTTTCCCCTGTTGCCAAGAAACCTGCACACAGAGAATGTCACAGTAGATGTATGTGAAAGGCACAACACATACTCCAGGGCCTGCAACTAATATGTGAATCTCAAATATGTGTAGAAACAGCAATGCAATGTGCACTCAGCTCATCTGCACATGGCCCACAGATAAGGAAACTGGTATAGAAACAGGTCTGATATGTATAATTAAAATAAGGGTACAATTGCTCTGTTGATATCTACAGCTGTTGGTGTGTTGTAGCAGTCCCATGTCCCAGGTAGAGTGTAAGTGTGGTTAGAATGTAAAGTAGTGAATAGTAGTGTACTGACAAATATACCTGATAGCAGTTGTCAATTGAATATGTTCCCTTCCCCCACCACTCAGCTGATCCAACCAACACACTGAAACCAACATGGGTATTTTCCTAAACAAACCTCTGCTGTTGGGACTGTTGTTCCGTTTGGTTTATCATTGTTTAAACTGTGTGCATACTAATATTCCCTGTTGAATAATCATTGTATTGCCTGTCTGACATACCACTAACTGGCATGCTGTTGCAACCCTGAAAGTCATTCCATATATGCATGGGTTCTGTTTGCTATTGCACTGTTATAACTACACTGTTTTGGGTAAATGGGAATAGCCATGCATGCTATTTTGACTAATGTAATGTGTTGTGCATGACTACCAATATTCATTGTTAATTTCTACACCATAGCACATATGGGAAGGAAGATCCAGCGGATCTGCCTCTCCCACCCCACCTGGCTGAGGCACCCAGTCCCAGCATGTCTGGGACCCAACCCAGACCTCCCTCATCTGCTGGTCCTGCACCACCCTTGGATGGAACCTCTACAGGGGTTAGGGCTCACCCCCTGCTGCAAGTGGGCATGGTGAAGATGTTGTCACCTGGGATAAGGTCTATGGCATGGTGCGCAGTGTCCTCCCAGAGCTGGATAACTGCCTGCACCAGGAGGAGTGAAGGCTGATGCAGCTAGAGGGGCAGGCGGCCCCTCCAGCCCAGCTCCCAGCACAGCCACCTTCACGGCTGTGAAGGGGTAGTGGTGACTGCCATCTGTAAGTGGGGACATCAATGCCACTACTACCATGTGGGGGGCTCATGAGCCTCGGATTCCCAACCACCCTACCCATCAAGGTGTTTACCCCCCCATGTGTCATAAATTGCCCTGTCTGCTGTCTTGTCTGTCTGCAAATGCAACCTCTCCTACCAAACCTCCCTCACCAGGCTTACCCATAATCCTTCCTTAACATCCCACTGTCACCTTAAAAAAAAAAAAAAAAGGGCATCTGACCAACAAAGAAAATCACGTCCCATACATAGCTCGGCTTTTTACCCAGAGACATGTACCCATCACACTGTCTAACCCTACCAATCTTCCGTATTGTATGATGCCCACACACCTCCCTGTAGGTTGTGAGGGTCCAAATTCTTAATTGCCCACATTGAAAGCAGCTTTTGCTATCAAAGAAATGGAGAGCTATGGTCCTTTCCTACACCAGTCCTGCACATCTCTATCTGTTTCTCCTCTTGTTTTTCCCCCTGCTTGCGCCAATTTCACCACTTTCCTATCTCCCTTTTTTTCTTTATTTGAAATTAGCATGGGTTTAAGCAGCCGTAAGCGGGCATAAGTGAAGCTGAGCTCACATAAGCGTTGGGTAGCTCCACGCAAACCCACGCAAACCACCTTCAACTGCTTTAAAGTGCCTTAATAACTCTGTCTCCAACAGCCCCTATTCTGCTCAGTAACAAAATATCCTGCCCTTGCAAGTCTCAAAACCAGGACCCTGGACACTATAGCCAAAGTGATTTACCACTAAGCTATTTGAGAAATAAATGTGATGTTTTCACAAAAATATCATGCAGCAGAGTCATTCTACAATAGGGGAAATGTATTTATATATGCAGATGTACGTATGTATGTATGTATATCTATCTATCTATCTATATATATATATATATATATATATATATATATATATATATATATATATATATATATATATATATATTGATATAGATAGATATAGATAAAAAACAAACACCCAATATATATATATATATATATATATATATATATATATATATATATATATATATATATAAATGTGTATTATGTTTGCACATTGGACCCACACTCTGAACCTCTCACTGCAAAACATCTGACCAAAGGCACTCTGTTAATGGGGATGAAGGGCCCCAAAATAAGTATCTCTTGTAATTAATGATATCACTCACTCCTCCATAGCCAAACAAATCTGCCTTGCAACACAATAACCAACACTTGCAAGTCTCAAACCCAGGAACCTGCACAACATAGCCACAACAATTTAACAGTAAGCCATCTCAGCTATACAATGTCAGGATGATATCACTAACATACCATGCATAACAGTCTGTCTAACATAGGGAATGTACAATGTGGAAGCAGTAAACATTCCAATGATACACACACACACACACACACACACACACACACACACACACACACACACATATATATATATATATATATATATATATATATATATAAATACACAAATATGTACACATATATATATATGTATAAGAAAAGTATATTTAGAGGGTGCACAGCATATCAAACAGCCAGTATTCCTACAGTTGCCACCTTTTAAAATGGTCAGTGTTTGATTATTTCATACAAAAGACAATTGTTGCATGAAACAAATATCCACAAATAAGTCAAAGGACATGACACCACACACAAGTTTGCGTACATAGAAATGTTTATTTGTGTACTATTTCAGTTATATATGCCATTTCTTATAGCAGTTAGGTGTTTGAAATACATAATAACTGAGTAATGCAACTCTCAAACAAAACATCTGATACAGTAATCTGAAAAAATAACATATGTTGCTGTCCAGGCTAAAGCCTTCAAGTAGTACCACAGTAAAAAAAAAAAAACACTTGCCTTGATGATAAAAATCAATCAACCAAAACATCTGACCAAAGGCATTATTAATGAGGATGAAGGACCCCAAAATAAGTATCTCTTGTAATTATTGATATCTCTCCCTCCTCCACAGCTGAGCAGATCTGCCTTGCAACACAATAACCAACAATTGCAAACCCAGGATCCTGCACAACATAACCACAACAGTTTAACAGTAAGCCATCTCAGCTGTACAATGTCAGGATGATATCACTAACATACCATGCAGAACAGTCTGTCTACCATAGGGAATGTACAATGTGGAAGCAGTAACATTCCAATGATACACATGCATGCACACGTATATTCATATACATATATATATATATATATATATATATATATATATATATATATATACACATACATACACATATAAATATATTACTACCTATATATATATGTATAAGAAAGAGGGTGCACAACATATCAAACAGCCATTATTCCTACAGTTGCCACCTTTCAAAATGGCCAATGTTTGATTATTTCATACAAAGGACAATTATTGCACAAAACATATACCCACAGATAAGTCAAAGGACATGACGCCACACACAAGTTTGCATACATAGAAATGTTTATTTGTGTACGATTTCAGTTGTATATGCCATTTCTTATAGCAGTTAAGTGTTTGAAATACATAATAACTGAGTAATGCAACTCTCAAACAAAACATTTGATACAGTAATTTGAAAACATAACATATGTTGCTGTTCAGGCTAAGGCTTTCAAGTAGTACCACAGTAAAAAAGAAACACTTGCCTTGAAGATAAGAACCAATCAACACTTATTAATTAACGATGCAGTTCAGCAGCTTCTAATTACAGTCTGCACTCAACACCTAGGGGGAAAGAATTAAGTTGTCACAATAAAAATGTATCTGTTACATAACAATGCTTAACTTAAAACATCACTATCACACTGACAAACAGAACTATCTGTAAGACAGTAAGCTCTAGCCCACCACTGTTCCCATGGTGAAATGTATGAGCATGTACAGCCATATACCTTCATGTGTCTTACTACTGATATCCCTCAAATGTTGTAACAGCCTAAGTTAAAAACAATTCATAACCCTCCCTCATAAAATCTCTTACAAGGGCATATAACAGTGTTTTACATACACTGGCCTCTGGACTGTACAAGGTCACACACGTTTTGTCCAGCTGTAGCCCTCATATATATGGACCCTACCCCACAATTTGTGTGGGAGTCCACAACGTCACTGGAAGGATAGCAGGAATGCCAGCACTACATAATTATAGGACACTACTTAACAACCTCTTACTGCATGACATTTGGAAAAAGCCTGGTATGTAGGTGGAGGACAGAGGCTGGAACACAGGGCCATATTTGCAATATTGCTGTTATATACTGTGAAAGTTGCTGGTGTTACAGTATTGCTTGCAACATACCCTTACTCAGGAATATGAAGTCAGAAACACAAATGAATGTTGCCATGTACTAATAGCACTCAACAGAGAAAATACCACTGATATTTTAGAGACAAGACCTTTGTGGTGAACAGAGAAAACATAACAGCCAATCCTCTGGCCATCATGTGGATAGGCCCACAGTTGAGAGCTATGCAGACAGACTGCATTCCATGCAAAACAAGCATGTCACACAGACCCTGTAAAACTAGTGGTATTCAAATCATTTAACAGTGATACTCACACTGTCCACAGGTCTGGAACCTTATACAAATATGTAGTTGGCCTGTGTCTGCAAGTCCTGTTGTAAGAGGTATTGCTACCTGCTGTCTGTAACACTGCTCCCCACACACAGGAAGGATGTCTTCCATACAGAAAAGGTAAAGGGACAATGCCTACATGATGTAGTAAATTGTAGTATTGGGTTACCATGACATTGGTAATTGGAAATATTACACAGCTGGCTGCATGCAGTTAGCAAGTGGTGAACGCTGATTGGTGCAGAGGCCATCACATGATCATGAGTATCACCTACAAAATCCATAATGCAACCAATTCAAACTAGATCAATCCCTGTAGTGGAAAGAGAGAGAAAGAGAGAGAGAAAATACTACAAACCAAACCAAAACAAAAGAGAGGACAATACTAAAACAGGTATGTGAAACATGTATGCATGTAATTGAATGTAGTACTTGGTCTGTGATAATGGGATAGATGAGGTGGAAAGATCTATATGTGCCATCAAGACTTGTTGCTGTAATGATGTCCTGCTGAACAACTGTTATGGACATATCATCTGGCCCTGTGGGCAGTCTGCCATACCTGTCAACTGTGCAGATAAGGACTGAATGACAAGATGCAAGCCATCATAGTGTGTGTTCTGTACCTCAAGACATGTATATTAGTGTGGCAAATAGCTGAAGGTGAAAGTAATGAAGCCATGATAGACACATGAGTTTCAGATCCCACCACCTTCAGGACAGTCATGTTAACTTGAAATGTATTATGCACAAACTTCATAGGTTTTTAATAGGCTTAACCACAATCTGGCCCTATATATACTCCCCTAATGTTAGGCTGTGTCCACATGTGACACTTCTGTTTTGTAGCAAGGCAGAATCTGATGTTTGAATGTTTGAATGCAATATATATATATATATATATATATATATATATATATATATATATATATATATATATATATATACATATACATGTATGTCTACAGATATACACACACACACACACACACACACACACACACACACACACACACACACACACACACACACACATATATATATATATATATATATATATATATATATATATATATAAACAAAATATTTATGTCTACATATATAAAACACACACACAGATATATATGTGTGTGTATATAAATATATATATATATATATATATATATATATATATATATATATATATATATATATATAAATTAATTTCTGTTGAATGACTGTGCTGCACGAAATGTTTGGGAAAACATCACACATATCTATACACACACACACACACACACACACACACACACATATATATATATATATATATATATATATATATATATATATATATATATATATATATATATATATATATATATATATATATATATATATATATATATATATATATATATATATATATATATATATATATATACAGTTGTAAGCGGGTGCAAAATGGACAGTTATCTCCGGTGTGAAATCCATGTTGGGAACACATTGCCCTTTGTTTGTGAAGGTGAAAGTGGGATATTGGGAATGGATAGGTATATTTGGGGAGGTTGGTTGGGTTGGAAGACAGACAAGACAGCATACAGGGTTGGTATATGACACATGTGGTGAGTAAACACCTTGGATGGGGATGGGTGTTTGGAAAGTGGAAGACCATGAGCCCCCAAATGGAAACAATGGGACCACCGTCCCCACCGATGGGCAGTTACCACTGCACCTTTACGGCCCTGAAGGTGGCTGAGCTGGGGGCTGAGCCGGAGGAGCATACAGACCCTGTAATTATGTATCGCAGGCCTCAAGGTGGTGTAGCAGATCCCCCAATTCTCTTTGGAGCTCCCTATGCACCAGACCCTGGACCTGACTTCAGGTGACAGGATCTTGTCTGTGTGTGTTCCCAGGGTGGGGGGGACGAGCATCATCCCCTGAGGTGGTTACACCTGAAGGTAGTGCAGGACTACCAGATGATGAGGTCCTTGGGTGGGTCCCAGATGTGCTGTGGCCTGGTAACATGGCCAGATGAGGTGGGAGAGGTGGTTCTGCTGGGAACAGCCTTCCCAAACATGCTATTGTGTCGCAGTTTTAGAACATATGTGGGTATTAATAGTCCTTACAATCCTGGATTACTTCTAACAGCATGCATAGATATCCCCATTAACAAAAAACACCAGATTTGGACCAGTCGCATAGCAAACAGAACACATGCATATATGGAACCAAAGTGGCCCTTACAATGACATGCAGGTGACATTGTTAGCAACAGGCCACCAATGATAGTGTTTCAGCATGGAACATGAATAGAAACACATTGCTCTATTTGTCGTACAATACAATATATGTCACAACAGTAGGTTTGCTGTAAACATACCCGTTGAGCTGTGTGTTCAGATTATTGTTGCAGATATGGTGGGGGGAGACAGAGATGTTAATTATCAACTATTATATCCTTGCAGTATGAGGTCCTCAGACCTTTTTTCATCTTTATGTCTTTCAGGTACCATGTCTAGGGAGTGCATTCCAGTCTATTCCCCCCATAAAATTATGTTATTATTAACTACCTGGTGCAGCACCAGCAAACACTCTTTGGCCGTACAGTCCATGATCTCCAGGAGAGGACTGCCCTGTGAATGAGCTCATCCACAGGGTAAACGATATCAGCTTGCATAACTACAGTTATGAGCAGGTCCAGCATTGCTGCACTGACCTCCTCCGCCATGCCCGTCAGCATGCTGCTGCTGCAGTTAGGAGGGACCAGCTATCTACAGGTGAGGGTCATGACATCCATCCCCCTGACACATGCTGAGGAGCTCCTCACCAGCCTCGGGATACCTGCCCACCAGCAAAGCCAAGAAACAGCTGATAGCATTGTGGAGGTGGGTGCTAACCACACAATGGATGAGGAGCATGCAAGTAAGACCACAGGGCATATCGGTAGACCACTGTTGCTTTTACATCTGCATCTGTAAAGTTTCATCATGCATATGTGAGATAAAAATATGTATAGTCTTTTGCTGCAGTGTAGTAATGAACAGATGTGCATAATCTGTAGCATTGTGGGTTTGTACAGTTGATGTACTGAAATGCTGCTCCCACCCTGTACCAATGCCACAGGTGTGGCTACTGACATTACATCTCTCACAAAACTATGCAGGTTCCTCTGGTATACCTCTCAGGCAGCAGCCTGTAGCTGGTGAGTATGGTGTGTTTTGTTCAGGTTTGCCAATACACCGGCCATGTTATGGCCATGGTATTTGCCATGCACACATTTAACACACCTACCCATAATGCATGCTGTACATGTTCACTTATTGTTGTTGATGACTGCACTGCATCACAGTGATCACCATGGTGGCATATCTGAAGGGTATGTAAGAGTCCTGCAATATAACCCTGCAATATAACTAACAACCTGTCATTGCAAGATGTGTGCACAGAGATGAACATAATGGTGAGACAAATGGCCTACAGTAGGAACATGTCTGAAACATTACCCTTATACAGTGGCTACAACAGTGTATATGCCGCCATTGCAATGGCAACTGTTACAGATCTACACAACGGCATATCACAATACCACATTCCACAACCCTTACAACCTGTAATGTGATCCTAACATGAGCAATGAATGTGTAATATGGAATCCTATGTTAGGACAGCAAATATGGGGAATACATACCTTAACAAATACTGGAAGTATATGCGTGCACACACACTAAATAACATATTGTGGAAGCAGCTATTTAGGTACTGACAGCATTCACTCTTCATGAGTATGCACCTTCTATCAAGTACAGGTTCTCAATGTCACATCAAGAAATGGTCTGCTCTCCAAGATGCATGTCCATGACATTTGCCTACTCACCTGCGACAAAGGTAGCCATGGCTTGCATACATCTTGCAAACCATAGAATGGACCCCATATCAAACAGGTAGCCCTCAGGAGTGGGAGATGTAGCCTTACCTCACTATTGTATATACCATGGCAAACAGTGCAGACAGTCGTGTATGTGACTAGGAAGTATGAAACAACATTGATGCAGAAAATAAACTAATGGCCATCCAAGACAGATGACACCTCATGTTGCAAACTGGTCATGGAGGCTGCCTAGACACATGCCACAATACTGAGGGAGTTGCAAGAATGTCTAGCAAGTACTGGCTGAGCAGTACGTTTATCGACAATTGCCTGGGCTCTGCATAAGTGTGACCTATGGGTTAGGGTAATCAGATGGGAAAGTTGTTCCCCAGGAAACATCATCCAGGGCTTTCTACAGATACCATATGCATAACATCAAAAGTCCCCCAAAGGCATGTGCTGCAATGTGTAATGGTGTACCAAGACCAAGTTCAAAACCTACAGACAGTATTAATAAAGATACATGTGCTGCACAAGCAACACTTCACTTCACCACAGGCCCACCATGCCCATCTGTACCTTGCTAGTGCCAGTGTACACCTGTATGTTTGCCATTCATTAGCAGAGACTAGTCTGGTGCACATGGTGTTCTGTATTTGGAACACTGCAAAATGACACTCATGTGTGGCCCATTGTTGTCAAGCATCTGCAAAAAGGTTGAGGATGGGGAGGGGTGTCATCCTGAAACACAACAGTGAACTGAAGCAGACATCCAAATCTCACTAAAAATGGCTGAATCTACACACAGTCAAGGTCATGAATTGTGGCAGATATAATCCTGACTCCACATCAATAGTGAAGGCACTGTGTGTCCTCCAAGGGCTGTGCACATGAGATGGCCATACAATCTGGCAGAATTGGGAATATTTGTATGGCGGAGTGACCAAATACTGGCAAGTGCAGATGTGCCATGCTAGTATACCCCTTCCAGGAATAGTGACTGCTGTAGTACACTTAACAGTTGATGCAAAAAAAACATCATGTTAAGGGTGTGCACACTTATGCACCCACATATTGTATGCATCTCAATCAGCATCTGCACAGCTAACACATTTGTTTGATAGTGCATTTGATTGCACAGGTCATATGTCACATATCAGGTTTGTGTAATGTTAACATATGCAGTATTGTGATCCCATGGCATATCAGGAAAGAGGGTGCCATGTGAATAAGAGTTGGTGCACTCCTCATAGCCACAGTAAGCTTTTTAGTTTGTCAGTGTAATTGTATTTTATTGCTCATACATGCACCGCTGATGAGATCTGCAAATCAGACATCAGGCATTCACTATTGACATCTGTCCTCATATCATCCCAGGTCTGTGTTGGACAAACACGTAAGGGCTGTGAGCAGCAGAGCAAACATAATTGACACACATATACACATTCAGTAATGGCATGTACACCTGTGAGATATGGTGCACAGTATATGGTAGGGTGCTGAACAGGTGCACAGCAATACTGTGTACATGGGTGCAGTGTGTTCCAGGGGAAGGGGCATCACCTACTAACACAAATCATGCATCATAGAGATGTATAATATTGGTAACAGGGATTGACTATAGCTGCAGTGCATGCTGTTGAGTGCCATATGTTATGCATGTTGACAGTTGGGTAGTGAGAGGTCTGCGTGTAATATCTTTGTGCAACTTCACCTGTAAGTGTGTGTGTGTGTGTGTGTGTGTGTGTGTGTGTGTGTGTGTGTGTGTGTGTGTGTGTGTGTGTGTGTGTGTGTGTGTGTGTGTGTGTGTGTGTGTGTGTGTGTGTGTGTGTGTGTGTGTGTGTGTGTGTGTGTGTGTGTGTGTGTGTGTATACAGTTAAGCAATGACGTACAGGTCTTTAAGTGTGTTTCTTGTTTTCTACTCACAGATGAGGTGGGTCAGGGTCCCTCCTGCAGGCAAACTGATGCTAGTGTCCATACTGACTCTGAGAATGATGGTAGGTATGGAGAGGCACAGGCAGGGTTGTCAGTGGCTAAAGCTGCGCCATCGGTTTACATCCCACTGTTACCCACCCCATCCCCACACAAAGTCACACTGCCTATACATACCCCATCACCAGTGGCCATAGATGAGGGACTGTTGGCAGGTAGTGCCATGGGACAGGACAGTGTGGTGACTATGGCAAGTGTGTCTGGACACATCAGCCATAGCCAGATGACTGGCGACGTACCACACAGGCAGATGTAGAGGGGTGCTCATAGGAGGGCTGCTGGTCATCATGTCCTTGGCAGAAATGCCACAGCAGGTGTCACCAGATGCATGTTTCAGGCTGACATGGAGGCACAGGCATGTATGGAATGTTATACCAAACAGGGTCTGAGGCTCTAGAGGGTTACTCAGTCTGCTGTCATTGACAACATCCGTGATCTTGCAGGTGGCCACTATTATTTTGCAGAGGTCCTGGATAGACAGTTGTATGAGATGGCAGGAATCCCCGACCATGCAATGTCTGTGCTTGAACATATGGTGGGAGGAGTGTGACAGCCACATGGACATAGGTAAGCAACACCAACAGGTGAAGGTCAACGTGGACGTGCAACAAATCAGAGTCGCTCCCATAGTGGCAGTACCAGCACCAACACTGCTGGGGGGGCACTGTTCACACCACAACATACCAGGCTACATGCATGTGGCCCTGTCTGGTCCCAAGATGTCCCTGATCCAGAGGACATTTGTCATATTCAGGGGAGAGTACCATATCTGGCCTTGTACCTTGGTACCCCTGGCAGGAACAGTTCTCATGTCCATGGCCGAAGACGGTGAACTGCACACCCTGTCAGGTACGGTCTGCAGCTGCCCAACAAAACTCTGTATAGGGCAGCCACATATCAGAACTGTGTGCATGCATACACATACAAATCACCAACTCAGCTAGGGCAACCCCATACCTACACACACCACATCTGCACAACCCAATTAATAATGAAACCCCCTAACACATACACATGATGTTAACCAAATGGCTCAGCCTAGGTCTCTGGCAAACCCACAACACACTATGTGCATATGATGATACCTGTGCCACATCCCTGTAATCCATAACATCGATGCAGGGACAGGCTAATATGGTTTTGATGCACAGGGTGAATGTACTAAGGTGTACCAATGTAATGCTGTGTAACATGTTTTCAGCACTAAAGTTTAATGCTTACATGTCAGGATGTGTAGCTGTCCAGCCATGATGCATTATAGCTGTTATTAACACTGACTGATTGTGGTCTCCATAATGTATTCTGTTTGTGTTGTAGGTGTGTATGTGTCAGCAGGATGTTGGTCTGCTGTTGTTTTCTACAAGGTGCATAACACTGTGGTGACACCTTGACTGTGCCGTATCCTGGGTACAGAAGAACAGAAGTAACAGGTCTGTATAACAGTTACTGCATGTGCCACATGGCTGATAGGTCTAAGGGGTGTATACAGGTGAGTGCATGGTGGCTGATGTCAGCAGCACTTCTACAGTGGACAATGGTAAGTGTACTGGCTGGTACACACCACATGTTAGTGTATAACACACACACACATACACAGAGCCTTTGGTGTTTATGCAATACACAGAGAATAGTGTACATATGGATGGATGTACTTTTGCAGAGAACTCATTTTAGCCTATGTAATTCCACCAAGACAAAGTGGGCACAATATCACACCAGGAAATAATCAGGCTGCTAGTTTAATGTCATTGACAATGGTACTAGCAGGGTATATGTCCCCTTCTTCAATATAATCCAATCTTTGACTTAGTTAACATAGGTGTACTGGTGTGGGTGGCACAGCCCTACACTTTGGAGGGTGTGGGATGGTGTAGAACTGCATATAGTGTTATTGACAACTGCTTAACCTGTTAACATGAACTGTACATTATTACAGCTGACTAAGCAGGGGATACACACAACAATAACACCAATGATGGTGGTTGTGTCCACAAGATCCAGACGGAACTATATATACCAACCCCAGTATCACTGTACAGCTATACAGTGGGAAGATGGCATTTACACATCGACTACTAGTTCTGATGGAATTAATTTCCACAAGATGATACCTTTGAAATGTTAGCATTTGCCAGTCAGTTTATTTATTTATTTACATTTGTTGACCGGGAGTGTCCGACTGGATGTAGGTCCATTTTCAGCAGAGGCCCGGGGAGAAAAGCTCCACAGTTAAAATAAACAGACAGTAGTTACATTGGATTACATAGCGATTAACAATTTAACATAACAATTAATTACAAACATATTTACAGATGAAGAACATAGTACATCAGTAGACAACTAGAATCTTTATCTGTGGAGTACATAACAGACATTAACAAATGTTACAATAAGAAGTTCCTGCTGCATAAAAAGTACTAGGCCTTATGAGCATCTGAGCTTGCTATAATCAAGGTAGTTAGTGGGGTGGAAAGAAAGGCAGTGGTTGGATGGGGTGGGTGATATTAGAGTGGGAGTTGCAAGGGCATAGCCAGCATGATTTTAGGTGCACTTTTAGTAAAGTTTTGAAGTGGGTGCATGATGGTATGGAGGTAATTGTGGGTGGGAGGGAATTCCATAATTTGGCTATGGCGCAAGAGAATAGTGCTTCACCAGCAGACTTATTGGCTTTAGTGATCTGCAAGTGATTTTTGTTGCTGGATCTTAGTGGTCAGTTGTCAGACAGATGACCTCCTGGGACATTTATTTTCTGCAAACTGAAGTAGATCCCTTCACATACACACACACTCTTACTTGACAACCCTGAGAGTAGAACCCCTAGCTAGGTACTTATTGCTACTAATGTGTGTGGCCTTAATTGCACACACCACACACGTTTTAGGATGAGGTGTGTCCCAGGTTACTTTTTAGGTGAGGAACATCACCAGGCCTTGTACAGTATGGTAATGGGGATGTTCTGGTTGTTTATGAACAATACATAGTGTGACATACTGGCGTATACACATTGACAAACACATAACAGTCATAGACACATCTGAGAGACCTGGGTTTATCAGTGCTAACTACCTAGTCAGTGAGTCCATTCTGTTACAGATAATTTGCACACAACACATGCATCATTGGGCTGGATAGTATAATCAGTTACCTGTATGGTAGATGGTGACAGTGGTCCCCATACAGTGGACCTTGGGACACGTACTAGGGGTATCATGGTGTAAAGACAGTATACCCAGCACCCACACCCCATATTGGATGTTTTACTCAATGAAACCCATGATAATACTCAGACATACACACATTGACCAGGACTGCAATACAACCCTTTGTCTATCTTATGAGTGGCACATGCCACAGTGATAGTAGGGTGATGGTATGTCATGGCTCTCCTATGGTCAGCAACATCACTATCCATTATACTGTATGACAAGATGTATTGTAGTAGGAAAATGTGGCCTCAGAATGTTGTATCCTACAAATATACACACTTGCACACATACACACACTCCCCAGGACTCAGAGGGTAACTCATGGCTATCTACCCATTTGTACAACAGTGTTGTGCTGGTACTAAAAGCTTCAGGTAGCCCATAGGGTGAAAAGTGTAATGTAACAAGGTACATGTAATGTCCATTACAGCAGTAGCCATTTCTAACTATGGCAATGGTGGGTGTAGTGGGTGAGAAGGCTGTCAGGGTATTAAAAACTACAGGTTTACAAACACAAAGACACTGTTATTCTCAATAATGCACACTGACATATTTGTCAGCACTGGGGCCCACAGGTGCAGTTGTTCCTAGGTGTGTATCAGGATATTGTCCATGGAGAGATGAGAAGAGTAGGGGATGTAGGTACAGTGGAATCATGTCACCTGCTATTTGTCAGCAGGCCATCTATCAACTGATGCCATGTGAGTGATCCTCAGGTTGAGAGTTAAATGCAACATCCAATCATCTGGTTGCCTCTTGCAGAGGGGCCAGTGAGGTTCTCCAATTGGCATGTATGCAATATATATTACATAACATGTTCAGTGTCGGTCTTGGAGACCTGTACCCAAGCATGTTCTGTTGACTGTGGTAGTGTAGTTGATTTATCCTTGGCATGTGGTGCATACAGGGTGGGGTTTCCTAGCTGTGGCACTCAGAAAACAGCTGGGCAGACATGTCAGTGTCAGTCAAGCATAGATTGCCTATAAGCAGCCAAGATGGATACCTGACATCTGCCCATCTGTACAGATGACAGACAGACATCAGCTAGACAACTGGTTATGCATTAGGATGAATGTTTTGACAGATAGACATGTGACACTGATAGGTATGCCATTGCTACATGACCGCAGCCATAAATGACATGTCCTATACATACAGTAGTTTACAGTTAATATCCACATGTCAGATCAATATCCAGTAGCAAATACTTAATGACACACAGCCCACACACCAAAAACATGATAGTCAGGACTCAGAGTCCATCTTTGCATGCAGGGGTGTTTGGTTCCAGTAATACAATCTGCAATCTACTCTTACTTGGGAAAGCACTGTTAACAGTAGTAACATAATGATACACTACATGCCAGTGTGACTGCATATAACCTGGGATACTACCCATGTATGAAACACATTCAAACAGAAAAGAGTGTTGTACAAGCCATATATACTCAGGTGCCCCAGCCAGTAGACTCACACCCCTTGCTACTGTAATGACAGCACATAGAAACATGTTATATATATATGTAATTAAATACACTTATTAAAGATGTCATTACCCTATTTTTTCAGACTGGAATGTGATCACTAGTTACCAGGGTTGAGCTATGCTTAGCATGTGTAAGCATTACTTAAATGTATATGCTAAGCAGATTTGCACACTGGTAAGCGAAGCTTACACAGTGTAAGTGCCTTTTCGTTTAACCATATGTTAGCACTGCTTACCATCTCACAAACATGGGCAAACACGCTTTAAGCTGCGCAAAATGGCCTTAACCACTCTGTATCCAACAGTCCTTCTTCTGCCTAGCAACAAAATAAACAGCCCTTGCAGCTCTTGACCCCAGGACACTGTACACTATAGTCACAGCAGTTAACCAATAAACCATCACAGCTATGAAGTAGTTTGTTGTTTTTCCACTATATCTGTCAATACACATACTGAATAGTAGTGAACAACTTTTTTGAATTCTAAAATTGTGTAGTACTTGTTAGTGAAAATATTGTTGAATCAGTATGTTGTTATATCTATATAAACACATATCAGATAAATATGATGGGATACATCTGTGAAAGTAAATACAACACTCATGTTTACACATAACAAGAATATATATATATATATATATATATATATATATATATATATATATATATATATATATATATACATATATGTATAACATATGTCCATAACATGTAGTGGAGTTATATCTCAGCACCAATAGTCACAACCTCTTAGTGCAAGGGGATGCATGCAAGTATTGCAGGTATAAATGTAGAATGTTGCTACAGTAACAGGGGTTGTCTTAACAGAAATGTTGTATGGGAAGGCACATCTGATAGTGACATGTACACCATCAGTTATGGACAGACATCATAAGATCATCATAGTGCAGTACCACACAAATCACAGTAATGATCCTGTGGAATACAGCAGAGATATGACCAATAAATGTGAACAGTTTGACCACTCTGGTCAGTCCAGTGGTATACACAGAACTCCTTAATGCAAGACATGTGGACCAAGCCTGACAAAGTAGATGTTTACAGCCATGTAAATGGGGATATCTTGAAAATACGGCAATAGATAAGCTCACACAGTTTATGCATTTACACACTCCTGTCTGTCTTGACAAGTATTAACTGGAAAAGTAGAGGTCAGAAGCCCACATACTACCCATTAGTTAGTGACATACATCTGCACAGCATCCCACTGCTTTGTCAGAAATACAAAACAGTTATGGTGGCTCAGTAACAGTACATCTGACAAATATCTGGACATAACATCACACTAGGTAATTACACTGAGTTGCTAGGCATGTCGCAAAGCACTGTGCAAACTGCAGGCAGACTGCCACAACACTGGCCTATGTTTCTTATGGAGGAATACACATGTACTTGCAAATATAGCAGGTTCTACAGACATGTAACAGCACAGAGTAACAGACACCAGTGTGAAACTGCAAACCGACAACCAATCTGAACACATCCACAGTCACATATGGTAAGCCTAATTAATATTACAGTATACGGACTGTGTGGACAACACCATCCTCATATGTGCCACTCACACACTAATCCTACATATACTGGGCCAATACACATTGTATTCTAATACCTGACTGTGGTTTGGGACATGTGTCAGTCTGGCCCTACAAACATGTACTCAGATAGGGTACCATACACTGGAGCAGCATGAAACATCAGATAGAACAGGACCAAGAACAATGACATATGCCACAGTCTGTACACAGGCCAAGTACATATTCTCAATACACACTCTGTCAACAATCACCACAGGTACACAGACCTCACTACTGTACACACTGCAAAAGAATGTCTATTTTCTGTCATCAAATATAACATGCCTAGCAGTCTGGTATCTCACTGGCTTGTTATCAGGTATGATATCAGTAAATAATGATGTACTGAACATATGCACATCTTACTGCATGACATATGTACAAAGGTTGACAGACTTGAGGTTGGAGACACAAATACAGGGCCAATATTGACATATTGCTGTGATAAACTCATACATTTACTGGTGTAACAGGGTTTGTTGTGACATATGTCGTCTGAGGGATATGAAGTCAGTAAATCACATGGATGTCACCATGTACTGACTGCAATCATCAGAGTATGCTACTGCATTTCTAAATATAGGAAATGTGTGAGTAACACAACACATGTAAGACTCCAAACTCTGGCCAATCTGCATATATCCTTGCAGGTAAGAGTTTTCTCAACCACATAACACTGTCATGCCAGATATTATATCATGTAGAACAGCCATATCCACACAAACCCTGTTAAACCAACATTACTTCAAATGTAGAAGAGCAATACTTACATTCTGTCCCCTTGTCTGGAACATCCCCCCTCCTATTTGTTGGCCTGTCTCCACAGTGTACATTGTAAGAGGTGTATCCAAATACCCTCTGTGATGCTGTTTGTCAAACACCCATATGAAGTCCTGCTCACAGTGAAGGAAAAGGGCCAACACCCACAAGAAGTGCTTAGTTATAGGAGTGTGTTTCCATGCAATTGGCTATAGAAATGATACCACAGCTGTTCTACATGCAATTAGCAAGTGGGAGACTGCAATTTGTGCACAGGCCATCAGCTGATCATGAGCATCACTTACAAAACTCAAGCTGCTGCCTAAACAAAGCAGATATACTTTTCCACATCAGAGAGGGACTGAGAGAGAGAGAGACAGAGACAGAGACAAAGTAAGAAAGGAAGGAGTAGGAGAGTAAGAGCCAAGAGTGTTTGTGTATGATCCATGGGTGGAGAGTGGTATCTGGGTAATATGACGGTTGTCTATATTGTGTACTAATCCATACTGTCACATGGTAATTGCATATGGCTGTACACATTTATAGCTGAGGATTGTCTACAACAATCTGTACAATGTTTGGAAAATGTTGGTCTTGTAATGTTAATAATGGGATATGTAGCTCATCAATATAATGATGTAGCAAAACCCACACTGCAATGGATCCTGTCATTACACAGTCACCTCAACATCCACACAGGACACTGATGAAACACACACTTACCAATACAGAGTTTCAAACTCCTACCTTACTATGAATTACTATTACATTGCTATGTAGTTATTGCACGCGCCACAGAGCTTACATGTTGGAGAGCTGTATAAAGGTGTCTTTGAAGGTGAGTGGCATCAGCAATAGTGATAAAGGAGGGATAAGAGAAGTGTAGTACATGTGACTGTCCACAAAAGTAGGTGCCAAGGAAGACACACCCACACTCTGTCAGTGAATCACACACATTACCACAGTTGGCAGGGTCAGGACTAGAACTCCTAACTAAGTAGTTTGCTAAACTACATTAGTTTGCAGTTATCACATGCACCACATAACTTATCAGGCAATTATATGGCCAAAGGGTCATTTTAAGGTGACTGACATCAGCAGGCATGCTACAGTAGGGCAATGGGAGGTTTAGTGAGTGTGGATGGCTTCAAAATCATTAATCTCCACACACACACACACACACACACACACACACTTGCCAGTACTGAGATGCATGGGTTCATTGCTTCATAGGTGTATACTAGTTGACTGCCTGAAGGTTGTGCAAGGCTAGGCAAAGGGAATACCTTGGCATCAGGCCACATGACAATAGTCTCCAGTGTGGCTTAGGGGTGTAGTCCCTGTATTGGCCCACAGAGGTGGTTATTGTATTCACCATCCACTTATCTGGGTTATTATTGTGGGTGGCCAGTGCTGTGCAATGCTTGCTATGTATGTGAGCTATATTCCATAACATGGACAGTGTCTGGGTTGTGCACATGTCCCACATGCATGTCCTGTGACATGTGGAAGTGTACTTGAGGTCTCTGGGGCATGTTGTGTGGACAGATTGTTATCATCTGATGTGGCATTCCTGACCTCATTTGGTGAGACCTGGCTATGGAACTGAGGTCGTGCCTGCACGTACATTGACAGCATGATACAGGTGTTCAGTGGAGTTAATGGCATCTGTCCATACAGGGCATGTGTATAAGGCATGATATTCCCGTTCTGGGTTACATTTGCAGACTCTACAGTTGCCGCAGGGATTCAATGGGGAACATAGCAAAGGAGCACTGTAAGCATTTATTTGCCTATTGTAAGGATGGAACAGGGTGCCATGTCCTTTTACTTGCTGGATAACACACAAACTCAGTCAGGAGATGTTACACATCACAGTACATTCTGATGTCAGTGGCAGTGTTGTGGTCAACAGGCATGTAGTCCACTGCAATCACATTGTGGTTACTATCTGTGGGCAATATGCAGGGAACTACTAATATAGTAGTCATTGCCTAGCCAAGTGTGTTTGTGTATGAGACATGGGTGGAGAGTGTTCTCTGAGTAACACAAGGGTTGCCTATATTGTTCACCGATCCATAATGTCACATGTAGGAATATGGATTGTCTACACCAGCCTCTGCTGTTTGACATCTGTTTTCCTTATAAGGTGGGCATTGTGACATAAAGTAGGTCATTAATATAATAATTTAGCAAAACCCACCCCGCAATGCATCCTGTCATTACGCAATCACCCCATCCTCCAAATAGGGTACTGTTGACAGACACAACACACACTTGTCAGCACTGACATTCAAATCCCTATCTAGCTATGTATTGCTACTACAGTGTACCGCATTTATTGTATGCACCACTGAGCTTATTAGATGGATGTTGTCCCAAGGTACTTCTTAGGTGAGGAAAATCACCAGCTCTTGTAAATACTGGCATTGGGTGATGTAGTGGGTGAGAGATCCCAAAAATACTTCTACCCTAATCACACATTTACATTTGCCAGGGGTGAGGTTTAAACCTTTATCTAACAACCTTTATGGACCATTATGTTACACATTTACCACATGCACCACTGACCTGACATGGTTTTAGCTTTGCAACAGGTACTTGTAAGGTGGATGATATCTGCAGGTCTGCTAAAGTCAGGCGCTGAGATGTGTACTGGCTGTAAATGGGTTCAAAATCATTGAGGTACACACATAAACACTTTCCACAAATGAGATTCAAATCTATAGCTGTGCAGTTATTGCTACTACATTGTTCAGCATTTATGGCACCCATCACAGAGCTTATAGGGATAATCCTTCTCCAGAGGTGTATTTCAAGGTGAATGACATCAGCAGGCTTGCTATAGTAGGGCAATGGGAGATGTAGGGACTGTGAATGGCCTAAAAATCATTGATCCCTGCACACATAAACAAATACACACACAGAGTTTCACAATTGCCATATTTGGGATTAGAATTCATACCTAACTAGCACATTGCACTACAGCATTACACAGTTATTGCAGGCACCATGGAGTTTACAAGACTGAACCTTGTCCAAAGGGGTATTTCAAGATGAAGGACATCAGCAGGCTTGCTAAAGTAGGGCAATGGGAGGTGTAGTGACGGTGAATGGCTTCAAAATCATTGATCCTTACAGACACAAACACACAGACACAATTGCCATGTCTGGGATTAGAACTCCTACCTAACTAGTACATCACACTATAGCATAATGCAGTTATTGCACATGCCAAAGAGGTTACAGGGCTGAACCTTGTCCAAAGAGATATTGCAAGGTGAATGACTTCAACAGGCTTGCTAATGCAGGGCAATGGGAGGAGTAATGATTGTGAATGGCCTCAAAATCATTACTCTCTCCACACACACACACAGAGTTTCACAGGTGTCATGTCTGGGATTAGAACTCCTACCTAACTAGTATGTTACACTATAGAATTACGCAGTTATCGCACACACTACGGAGATTAAATGGCTAGCCATTCTTCAAAGGTGTATTTCAAAGTGAATGACATCAGCAGGCTTGCTAAAGTAGGGCAATGGGAGGTAGTGACTGTGAATGGCCTCAAAAATCATTGATCCCTACACACACACCCACACACAGTTGCAGTGTCTGAGATTAGAACGCCTACCTAACATGTATGTCACGCTACAGCATTATGCAGTTAATGCACGCACCACAGAGATTATAGTAATGATCCTTTTCCAAAGGGGTATTTCAAGGTGACTGACATGAGCAGGCTTGCTAAACTAGGGAAATGGGGAGTGCAGTGTGTGTGAATGGGCCATAAACCATTCCTCTGGAAAAACACACATGACACTCAGTCACACTCAACTTTACATTTGACAGGACTGGGTATACGACTGCTAGACGAATAATGAATTTGACTGTCATGTTTCACAGTTATCATAACCACCACAGACACTATAGTGCTGAGGGCTACCAGATGCAAATGTCTATAGTGATAGACATCAGCAAATCATGTGATATTGGCCAATTGGATGTGTGGTGGGTGGGACAGGCCTCATGATGGGAAGCTCTTCGTTACTGTCGGTCTCTTTCTTCCCCACATCTCTATTTGTGTATGTTTGATATATTATAGTGTGTTGTCCTTGGATATATGTGTGTATTCCTATCTGATGTGTGTGCAAAGCATGAATGGTGTGCAATGTGGTGTGTGCACAGAAATTTGCGACAGACAGATATGTATAGTCCACTGTTGTTGCCAGATATGGGCTTCGTTTCTCTAAGTGTGGGAGCATGCCCAATATGACCTTTTGTATTGAATATGCAAATCCATTACAGGGTGGTTGTACTCCAGTGCAGGCATTTGTGTTCTACACCTACAGCTAGCAATCTGTTTCTGCAGGATACCTGTAAATTGGTTGAAAATATGGAGTCACAATGGGCAATGGATAGTGTAATACTGTAATTAATTTTGTCTTTGCTGCTTGTGCTATATGGTTTTGGTGTTAGCAGAGATATTCAGACATATGTACTGTTTTACACTGTGGTGTATTATGTCATCAACTACTGACAGATATACTTATTTGCTCACAGTAATTTCCTATGGAATACAAGAAGAATGAAGCTGTGTCCAGTATTGTGGTCTACAGCCTACATATTCTTGCACACTCATGCCATTCTGGAGGGGGAGCTGCAAACACTTGCTGATGGGTCTGTGTAAATGGTCCAGCACCTTGATACTGTGGTGGCTGAGGATCCCCTGTTTGTACATCTATTGATGTGACAGAATGGCCATATCCTGCTGTAGCCATACCTCTCAGCTGTACAGATTCACACAGGTTACCCAGAGGCAGGACTCATAGATCTGGTCAGTTCCCCTTCACATTGTGGTTTATGAGCAGGTTTTAGCCAACCATTACTGGGTTTATGGGCAGGGATAGTATGGGCACACATCAGAGTTTCAGACTTCACACACTCCATGGTGTCCAGGCTTCTACACCCCCCACCCCATTATTCTATCCTCATCCTAACATTATTGCAAGTGATATCTGAAAAGTATCCCTGTAGTTGTCCCTTTATCCCAGCAGTATTTAGAGCTTGGTCCACAGTTCATGCAGTAGGACATGGTGGGCATGCTACTGGGATTTGTCAACATGGCCTTGCATTTGTGTTCTGTGCACTGTGTTATGTTGTTATTTGCGACTCCATGAGATAGCATGCATTGGTAGTATGGGTGAGGCACAGGCCTTTGACAGAAGACTGTAGGGCATTTTGTAGTGATGCAGGCCATCTGTAGCAGGCCAGTGCATTCTGTTACTCCTACAGTCCCAGACTGCAAGCTACTGGATTCCTCTGGGGTGACAGTGTAGGTGTGTGTGAGGTGTTAATAGCAATAGTTCATGTCCTTATTAATCCATTGGTGTGGATGCTGGCAGGGTGCTGCTTATAGCTAGGGACACACCTGCATGGGACACCTCTTCAGCATGCTGCATTCTGTGGGTATTCCCATACAGAAGTGGGGGTCATACTGTACTCATTCCCAACAGCAGGCATATGACCTGTGATCAACCTGTGGCTGATGGGGTGAGCCGAGGGCATGTGGGGTATGGAAGCTTGTTGCAGCTGACTCACAGATATACCTGAGACATTCCCCTTATGCTGACTTGTGAGGGGATATCAGCAGTTTCTCATTACTTCATAACTGTGTCTTTTGTGGTCTGCCAGTGATTGGCCAGACTACATCAGTATTCCATACTACACAGACAACTAATGTGCTGCTAACCTGTATGTACAATTCCAAAGGTGTGTGCATTTGACAGTTACATTTTATATACTCTGTCTAGGGTACTTCCACCTGTGTACTGTGTGCATGTCTGGGCCCACATTCATGGCATGTCCATCTTTCAGATAGTGACAGATATTACATCTGAACAATGTGTATGGACAACTGCTGGATTTGGTCTTGCTGGGATGCATTGTATTTGTCACTGCAGTTGTCAAAACATGGCCCTGTCATCAACAGTACTGGCCATAGACTACCGGGACACAACCCTCCATGCCTACATGCTGACCACTTACACACATTATACAATACAAAACAACCTAACACACACCAGAGCCCTGCATATTGTACACGTGCAACAATCTATCCTGCTAATTTGGCCAGCTCAGGTAATCTGTGCTCCACTGTTATTAAACCCACATGTACATGTTACTACATTTCTATGTAGGATTGTGGGGGGGGGGGGGCATACCTGACAACTGAAAACATTTGCTATGACTGTACTGGTATTTCAGGTACTCTGTTGACTTCCATTTCTTTCTGTATTCTGACCTATCATGCAAACTCGAGGCATATCAATGGAGTACAGATCTTAGGTTTTATTGACCTACATTTCAGTTTCAGACTTCTTACCCTTCAGAACTAACATTCAACTGCCTGACCTGTTGTAGTCAGTCTGTGTAGTTCTGTAGGGGGGCTGTTCTCTGTTGCCATCAATTGGAGGTCTCAGCACAGCCTTTCTTTGTGGTCATCTAAACCTGTCCTGCTGGCTGAGACTGTGGTTGGGTATGTGAGCCTCACTGTCATGCATGTGTGTGGCCTATGGATGCACATTTGGCCCACCACATGTACTGCAGTGGGATTTGTCACCTTGTCTAGTACTGTCCACTTTGTTGACATCAGTATTTGTTATGGATTTCATGCTGCCCATATAGGTGTCTACTATCTGCTGCCATCCCAGTCAGCCACCCGATCCCCTTGCATGCTCACATCCATATCATAGATACAAGTAGCAGAACATACTACTCCATTCAGCAGTTGATAGGGAGAGTGACTTACCTTGTGTCTGTGCCAGTATTGAGGATGTTGCTGCAGGGCTGACTATGTCGGATGCACATAGTACACTCCCTATACATGGTAAAGCATAGGTAGTGATGGGTAGGTATGGTGGTAAACAAAGGAATGCAGAAGGTCAGATGGTAGTGGATTTTGTGAAGAGGATGGGCATGGCTGTGGTGAATACATATTTTAACAAGAGGGAGGAGCATAGGGTGACATACAAGAGTGGAGGAAGATGAACACAGGTGGATTATATCTTATGTAGCAGGGCCAGTTTGAAGGAGATTGGAGACTGTAAAGTGGTGACCGGAGAAAGTGTAGTTAGGCAGCATAGGATGGTGGTTTGTAGGATGATGTTGGTGATCAAGAAGAGGAGGAGTAGTGTGAGGGCAGCACCCAGGATCAAATGGTGTAAATTGAAAAAAGGGTAATTGTGAGGTGGAGTTCAGGGATGAGTTAAGACAGACACTGGGTAGCAGGGAAGAGTTACCAAATATCTGGGTAACTACAGCAGAGCTAGTAAGGGAGACGGCTAGAAAGGTGCTTGGTATCACATTGGGACAGAGGAAGGATGACAAGGAGACATGGTGGTGGAATGATGAAGTACAGAAGAGTATACAGACAAAGAGTTTGGCAAAGAAGAAGTGGGATTGTCAGAGAGATGAAGAAAGTAGACAGGAGTATAAGGAGATGAGGTGCATGGCAAAGAGAGAGGTGGCAAAGGCTAAGGATAAGGCATATGAAGAGTTGTATGAAAGGTTGGACACTAAGGAGGGAGAAAAGGACCTGTACCTATTGGCTAGACAGAGGGACCGAGCTAGGAAAGATGTGCAGCAGGTAAAGGTGATAAAGGATAATGAGTGAAACATACTCACAAGCGAGGAGAGTGTGTTGAGGAGAGTACTTTGAGGGGTTGATGAATGAAGAGAATGAGAGGGAGAGAAGGTTGGATGATGTAGGGATAGTGAATCATGAAGTACAATGGATTAGCAAGGAGGAAGTAAGGATAGCTATGAAGAGAATGAAGAATGGAAAGGCTCATGGCCCAGATGACATACCTGTGGAAGCATGGAGGTGTTTAGGTGAAATGGCAGTGGAGTTTTTAACCAGATTGTTTAATGAAATCTTAGAAAGTGAGAGGATGCCTGAGGAATGGAGAAAAAGTGTTTTGGTACCGATTTTTAAGAATAAGGGTGATGTACAGAGCTGTAGTAACTACAGAGGGATTAAATTGATCAGTCACAGCATGAAGTTATGGGAAAGAGTAGTGGAAGCTAGGTTAAGAAGGGACGTGATGATTAGTGAACAGCAGTATGGTTTCATGCCATGAAAGAGCACTACAGATGTGATGTTTGCTCTGAGAATGTTGATGGAGAAGTACAGAGAATGTCAGAAGGAGTTGCATTGTGTTTTTGTAGACTTAGAGAGAGCATATGACAGGGTGCCTAGAGAGGATTTGTGGTATTGTATGAGGAAGTCAGGAGTATCAGAGAAGTATGTAAGAGTGGTACAGGATATGTACGAGGGTAGTGTGACAGTGGTGAGGTCTGCAGTGGGAGTTACAAATGCATTTAAGGTGGAGGTGGGGTTACATCAAGGATCAGCTCTGAGCCCTTTCTTATTTTCAATGCAGATGGACAGGTTGACAGACGAGATCAGACAGGAGTCCCCATGGACTATGATATTTGCAGATGACATTGTGATCTGTAGTGAGAGTAGGGAACAGGTGGAGGAGACCCTGGAGAGATGGAGATATGCTCTAGAGAGAAGAGGAATGAAGGTCAGCAGGACTAATATAGAATATATGTGTGTGAATGAGAGGGAGGATAGAAGAATGGTGAGGATGCAAGGAGTAGAGGTGGCGAAGGTGGATGAGTTTAAATACTTGGGGTCAATAGTTCAGAGTAATGGTGAGTGTGGAAGAGAGGTGAAGAAGAGAGTACAGGCAGGATGGAGTGGGTGGAGAAGAGTGTCAGGAGTGATTTGTGACAGACGAGTACCTGTAAGAGTGAAAGTGAAGGTCTACAAGAGGGTAGTGAGACCAGCTATGTTATATGGGTTGGAGACAGTGGCATTGATAAAAAGGCAGGAGTTTGAGCTGGATGTGGCAGAGTTAAAGATGTTAAGATTTGCACTGAGTGTGACGAGGGTGGACAGGATTACGAATAAGTATATTAGAGGGTCAGCCCAGGTTGGAAGGTTTGGAGACAAAGCCAGAGAGGCAAGTTTATGTTGGTTTGGACATGTGCTGAGGAGGGATGTGAGTATATTGGGAAAAAGATGCTAAGGATGAAGCTACCAGGTAACAGGAAAAGAGGAAGGCCTAAGATAAAGTTTATGGATTTGGTGAGAGAGGACATGCAGGTGGTTGGTGTGACAGAGAAAGATGCAGAGGACAGGAAGACATGGAAACAGGTGATCCACTGTGGTGACCCCTAATGGGGACAGCCGAAAGAAGATGATGATGAGTGTCATGTTTGGCATCCCTTTCACTGTATGTGCGAGTCAGAGAGAGGTGTCATTCCCTGGGTTCCTACTGTGTCAGTGTATGTGCTATGCGTTGCCTCTTTGCCAAAGCCTGGGAATACTGGGCATGCCTCCTTCTGCCTACTGGACCAGGCTCAGATTTTTCTTCCTCTGAGTCACTCTGTGGCTGTGCTGGCCTTGGCAATGCTGGGGTGCTGTGTGACCCTGCCCCGTGCTGTTCCTCCTGCAGCAGTTTCCACAGGATCATATTGTGTAGCATGGCACATACAATGAAAATTTCTGTACATGTAGCTGAAAAGTACTGCAATGCTCCACCGGATATGTCCAGGTACCGGAACTGTGACTTGAGCATCCCAAACACATGCTCTATTATGATTCTGGTTTTGTGCGTGTGCCTCATTATGGAGTTCTTGTTCAGGTGTGTGTGCATTTCTGATGGGTGTCATCAGCCATGGCTCTAGTGTGTAACTAGTATTCCCCACTAGGTGGCCATATGGGATGTCCCCACTGGCAAATCTCTGGTACAGCTGTGTCATATGCCACATGTGGGAGTCGTGATAGCTTCCAGGGCTGCCAGCACACACATTCGTTATAATGCCCTGGGCATCACACATGACCTGGCAGTTGATGGAGGGAAGCCCTTGCAGTTTATGTAGACCCTACCCTGCTCACCGGGTGGTGCTTTGATGTGTATGTGCAGTCTATAGCATTCACTACCTCAGGGTATTCTGCTATTTGGTGGAAGAGACGCATATTGCTGGTCAATGCCTCACAGGTGTTTTGGAAATATATGTGCTCACTGGCATGTGCTGACATGGCATCCAGAACTGGTGGAGTACCCGGATACTGATGCCTGTGAGATCCCCATGCTATCCCAGTTGGACTTTGGAAGGTACCTGTTGCTAATATTCTTAAGCCTACACATACCTTGGTATCCACTGGGATGGGTTCCACTTTGTTGGTTCTGTGTGTGAGGCATGGGTGGCACAACTCAATAATTTACTGTAGGAGGTCCCCGTCCACCCTATAGTGCTGCACTATCTCCAGCTCATGTAGCCCCTGGTAGGTTGCCCTGGGTCTGTGCACTGTTCTCCTTCTCCTCACTATGAGTTGGTCATCAGCATTCTCATCCTCACCACCCTCAGCCTCTTATACTTATTGATTTATGAGAGCGACAGCATCCTCTATCATTTTGTTGGTGTTGTTTGGTAAAATTTCCCCATTTGTGTACACTGGTGGTGTAGAGTTTGTGGGAAAAATCAGAATGAAAGGTGTTTGCATAGTTTATAGTAATGTGCTGGACTGGGCTGGGATGCTGCCTGAGTAATTGGCTGATTCCAATACATTTCACCTGCCCACTATGCTAGTTCTCCTCGATTACCTTCCTACTGTTTTTTTCCCTTCCCATTGCCTTCCTGTTTAAGCCCCGAGGCATGCCACATATACCTAGTGCTCAGATGTGAACAGAACTGCTATTTCCTTTTTTTTTTTTTTTTTTTGTTTAAAACCCGGTGCATGTTGTGCACACCAGTTTAGACAATGTAAATACTGCTATGCATCTTCAGACACACCCCCTTCCTTAGCTGTGCTTAGCTAAGGGTAAACACAGGCCACTGTGCTTCAGTAAGCTTACAGCAGTCATGAAACTCCCCCTCATGAGGTCATCTAGCTCTTAGGCTTAGACCATTGTGTTATTGGACCTACATGATTGGGTGCAAGCTAACACTGAGGGGAAATATGTGATTCAGTATAATTCCCCTCATTTGCATAGAACTGACTGCTAATGCATGGTTACAGAACTGACACAGCTTTCCCCTTAGCAACCACTATTCCATGGTCTTGTTGTGTTATGCATGCCATTTACTATTATGGCAAAATAATGATTTTGGTTTAAAAGCTTATTTCCAGCTTTTTTTCTTATTTTCGGGCTGATCTCGTTTGCGCACTGCTGCCCTATGCTTAAACGGCTGAAATTGTCAAAAAAGTTATTTTTTTATAATTTTGAAACTATTTTTCATGCCTATGGCCATATATTTGGCCATTGGCATGCCTAACCCTTATAATACATGCTTTTAATGAGCTGTCATGCCTCCGTTTTGTAGTTTGCAGAAATGTATTAAGCTACTGGCTGAATACATTTCTGCAGTCTACACTATTCCTGCATGGATGCCTGCCTGCTTCCTTGATTGTTAATTCACCTCATTTGCATGGTTTTCACTAGCAAATGAGGTAATTGCCATACAGGGGTTGTGTCCGTGCAGAAATAGTGCAGGAGCACTCATGCACATCTTGTTAGCTCATTCCTGGATCGCATGTCGGCCATATTGCCTGCAGCAGCTCTTGCACTATTCCTGCACATTATGCAGAGCTTGCTGAATCCTGGGGTGAGTGTTTTTTTTTCCAATGGTTTGGGGGGCTGCTTGGCGATTGGATGCTCTATAGTCTTAGATATGGTTGTAAAGAGCATCGCAACTGGATGCTTTGTAGTTGGACAGGTATTTTCAGTGTTGGGTAGTTTGTGGGAGATTTCATGTGGTAATCACAGGCTTTCCTGCTGTCTTTCTGGTTGGTGTCTTTTGCAGGCTTTGTTTGGGAGCATGGTGGTTTGCCTCTTGTCTTTCCACAGGGCATTTTCGTGTGTGAGAGGTGAAGCATGCGTGTCCATTGCAAAGGCCAAAAAAAAAAAAAAAATATATATATATATATATATATATATATATATATATATATATATATACATATATATATATAGATATATATATATATATATATATATATATATATATATATATATATATTCTTTGTTTGGTGGGTTGTGGTTTGGTTTTTGTTACAGTACCAGGGGTCCATTGCTCTGTCATGGTAAGGGGTTGCTGACTTGGATGGTATGGGACTCGGAGAGTTCTTTTGGTTGGCCGTTCTTAGGTATAAAAAAAAACAGTGGCATAGCTCTTCACTTGTTCACCTCAGAACTTGGGCTGTTTCTCTTAAAACTTGTGGATGTTCTAGCGGATCATAGAGATGATCTAAGGAGTGAGGTCACCTGGAGGTGACATGCATTGAGTTTTGGGATTCACATCTTTTGATGGTAAACACAGGCCCAGTTTGCCTCGTAAATATTAAGTATAGAGCAATGGAAGTGGTCTCAGTTATCGCAAATGAATCAAGAAAGGTACGGTAAATTGTAATTAGCTACAATACAGCTCTTCCTTATAGTTGTTCAAATGTTGTGTTTGGTTGCTACCCCTAAATGATGTTTTTTTGTGTGACATTTGGGTTTTGTTTCCTTTTAAGATGTGGTATTAGGCATTATAATAAAAAAAAATTGTGAGTGGCTTTCTGTGTTGGGAAGGGGTCACAAATTTCAGTTCTCTGTGCATGTTGGCGCTCTTGCATCACAGGCACTAACTTTTAAGGGGGAGGGGGTTGGAGTGCTTTCCTCTTTGGGCTCTGATGGAGTTCAGTGGTTATTTAACTGCTTGCTGGGGTGGTGGCTCTATGCTTCACTCTGCTGGTGGGCTGGGAAGGCCTGCTTTGGTTTTCGGGCAATTAGTGGTAAATCATTAAAGGCTAAAATTGGAGATAATGACAGACATTTGACATTCAGATTTCATGCCTGTTGTGCTGGTGCAAAGCTATTGTAGTAACTTTCTAACTTTGGGGGAGGGATGTTGGTATTCTGGCAATGCATGGGTGCACTGGGCTGCTGTGTTTCATTGCGGAAGCACTTGCACACACTAGGTAATGGTGTTGAGTTTTGCTGCGAGATTCGTATGGGGACCATTGGTGGTGGTGGAATGGCTGGGGCTGCGACTTGCCATTGGTGATGCAGGTGGTGGTCTTCATGGGCTGGGGCATTGGTTGAGTGAAGGACATGCTGGTTAAACTTTTGGTGGCTGTGTAAGGGGGAGGGGGAGTTTTGGCAGCTTGTGGCAGCTTCTGAGGCTCAGTGGTTACCTGTTTCACTGAGCTCTTGACTGAAGGTTTACGCTTAGAATTTTGAGAGGAATTTGCGGTGGATTGGTGCATAGCTTGTTTTTTAAGTTGTATTTTAGTTACACATAGACACATAAATGATGTTGCAGGTTGAATTCAACAGTGTTAGGAGATGTTTGATCATGTGCAGGGCCCGAGGAACAATTGCGAGCTCTGATTATAGTCAGGCATACATCTCAACTGTACAGATTTTCGCAGAATGTCCACATTTCTTATAAAGTTGTGGTTTTTCAAGTAATCATTGGCAAGTTATTGATGGTTGAGGTCAGAGAATAATGACAGACACTTGAGTTTCAGACTTCTTACCCTTCAGAAAATGTCATGCTAATGCAAAACCTGTTTATCAATTTTCTAAGTTTGGATGAGCAATACTTTTCCATTTTCTGCCCCATTGTTCCCGCATTATTGATGGCTATGTCCAGAATTATTGCTCTAAGAAGTTGTGGGGTATGAGTCAATGCATAGGAGATAATGCATCTCTTAAAGGAGGGATATGTGTACAGTTGTATAGGAATGAGGGCATTTCTTGAGAGAGTGGCTGTGTTGTATTTGTTGGAGTCTTGCAAATGGATTTATGTTGGACTAGTTGTTGACTGATAGTGACTCTTTGCACCATGGGTATGGAGACATAAGGATACAAATAAGATTTTTCCAGCCTTTCATCAAGGGGAGTGCTTTGAAGGAGCTTTGTCAATTGTAGGGCCTCAGACCTGTATGGATTTTTACAAAGTGATCTTATTATTTCTGTTTTTTGCTGGTTTGTTCTGCAATGAGTTGATGGTTTCGGGGTTGGTGGATCAGTGAAGACAGATTCATTTGAGTGATGGTGGTCATTTGAAATCCGGACATTGTTTCCTTTGGAAGATGTGCAAGGTCTGAGAACTCTTGCTTTATCGGCTTTCTAAACTTATGAGGGAGGTATTTAGGGGTTTGTCATACAGTCGGGAAGTGTCAACTTTTGAGATCTGCCATGGGCAGCATAGGTAATTTATAGGTTGTGGTGTACAGGCAGAACCCTTCTGAAAATTCAGTGCAACATTGGATATCTATCAATGTCAGTTATGGTTATTATGTACTTTTATTTAGAAGGTTAGGTATTCTGCTGGGGTAGGCTGGTTTGATGGTGGTAAACAGTACGGTAACAAGTTGTACTTTATTTTGTACTCATTAAGACAATTTAAGGTGGCTGCAATTGGGTAGTGTAAGTCCAAGGGTGGATAAGGTATGTTGGAGGGCAAGTTACAGCAAGGTTTGATGTTGTTTAGGGGAGTTTGGGGGTTCTCACTGGTGGGAAGGAGAGGCATCAATTTCAGGATTGGTGGTGGTTTTTAATAACTAGCTAAGTTCAGGTACATAAGATTTCTCAATCCATCATGCAGCACATGTTGCCCCTATCTAAGATGGACAGGGGTGTATGCCTTGTCCAAAAGAGACATATGTGGAGCTATTGGGGGGGAATTTGCACCTTGGGTTTTGTAATCAGCTGTATTAGCATGACTATGGACAGTTTAATTTTCTTTTCCCTAATTGTTGGTTAACAATTTTGTTGAGAACTCATAGGATGGTTAAAGAGTGTTAATTTTATTTATAGAATAGGCCTTTTAATGCATTGATTTTGTTTTATTTCACATGAGGTATCATTTGTATTGTTAATATGGGAAATGGGAAGAAACTTTATGGGGAACTTTAAGAAATTTTAAGTCTCATTGGGATTTTGGATTCCATAATGTGTGCATTTTATGCAGTTGATGAAAGGTATGCCCTTGGTGGTGCATAATGTCATCAAGAAGTGGTTTATGTGTGTGCATATTATTTACAGTCTTTTCTTTTACAGATCACACTGAGGTCGCAGATGGGGATGTACAGAGTAGGCATTTCTTGGTGGGCTGAAGGAATGTGGACATGACTGGTGAGAGATAATGGTGATGGATGTGTTGGCTGATGGAGCAACATGAAAGGAGGTCACAGTTTTCCAGCAGTGCAGCTGAATATGGAGTTGCTTGTTGTGTTTTTTTTTCATGCAGCCACAAAGTAATGTCTTTTTTTATTTATTTTATCTTGTGCGGGGAGTATTAGGATTGAATTTCACACTATATTATTGCAGTTGGGGTTTCTATTTGGAATGGGTCAGGTAGGCGTATTACCATGGGAGCATACCAAGTAATGGTTTACTGTGGAAGGAGGTATTAGGTGAGCTGAGGTATGTCAGGTGGCATTTAGAAGGATTACATGATTGCAGCAGGATTGTGGTGCTGGTTTATAAGTAAAGTTTATGGTAACAGGGTGTTATCTTGGTCAATCTGTGTTGCAGCCATTAGGGGTAGGGGGTTAGTGGGTTACCTTGAGTAGGTTGGCTCAGTCTTGAGTTAGGGGGGGATATTTTGTGTAGAAGGATTTAGCTTCGAGTTACTGCAGTTTCATGGGGGACAGGGTTGGGTTAATTTACTATATTCTAGATGGGATGGCATGTCACTGAACTTGTTTGACCTGGTGATATTGGGCATGTCCATGTTTCGGGTTTATTGCATTTGGTTAGTTTTACATGGCTTGGTTTTACTGTTTGTGGTGCATTTGAGGTCATACTGCTAAAGGCCATGATGGTGGTTTAAGTGTCCTATTGTTTATAATGGGTAGTTGGTGATGGCAAGATTGCTATTAAATGGAATCTGAAAAGGGATTGCATGTGGTTATTACTTTATTGGCAGAAAATGGGGCTGCAATCTGACGTGAGAGTATGCATTTGCCTCTGCATGGTTTTAAGTGGCAGTGGGCTCAGTGTTTAGTTGTCTAGTTGGCTGGTAATGACCTGAGAGTCATTGCAAAGTTTTAATGTTATGGTATTTGGTTTACTGAGTTTGGGCATTTTAGGTTATGAATTCATGTTGTTTTAGCATTGGAGAGGGATCAGTGGTTGCTCTTAGCTGTTTAGGCAACTGAATAGTTTTGTTTATGTGATAGGCAGTTCAGAGGTGATGGCATGGATCAAACTGTTGGCTAGGCAAGATGGGGTACACTGAATGATATTTGGTTTTAGGCCTATAATGGTGGTTAGGTTGTGGGATGTTTGATCGGTGAGAGGGGGAACAGCCTGGTCAGGCTGGTGGGTGGAGAAGATGAGCAGGCTTGACTTCTTCTGTTCCCCCTCTGGTGTTGGATGTTCAAATCAATAAGTTGGGAAGGAAAGTGAGTGGTTGCACTGCTTGATAAGTAAATAAGCAAGCGGAGGTAAGCTGCTTATTTGGTTGGAGGTAATTCAATAAATGATAACTGAAGTGAGTGGTGGTACGCTGCTTCATAAGTAAGTGAGTGGAGGTATGGACGATGCTGACTGATCAGGATGAGTGGGGTCACACTGTCCTCTGTTAATGTTACATGGAGGTTAATTCCAGCTATATCAGGTTTTGGTTGAAATTAATAAATTTTGGTTAACAATCATGTTTATGGAAGTTTAATAAAGGTCATCAAATTTCATTCGGTGTGATCTGTTTATTGAAGGGGACCGGAGCAAATGAGGTTTGGAACAGACCAATTTGTCCAGGGACATTTACAAGTGGGGCTAGAAAATAGAGTAGCAGGATTTAAGATGATAGGGGGAGGATAGGGTTAAATAGGAATGTAAGATTGGGAGGAAGTGAGGTATAGGTAGGGAGGGGCTTAAAGGGATTTTAGTTAAGTGTAACTGGAGTAGGAATCACGTTTTTGGCATGAACTTGCTCTCCACCCTCCCTTCCCCTTTTTTATTAGTGGGAATTGTGGTTGTTTCAGTTTGGGTAGGGCAGATAAGAGGGGCAGACTTGCCCTCTTCTGTTCCCCCTCTGGTGTTGGATGTTCAATTCAATATGTTGGGAAAGAAAAATGAGCGGTTGTGCTGCTTGATAAGTAAATAAGCAAGCAGAAGTAAGCTGCTTATTTGGTTGGCGGTGTAATTCAATAAATGGAAACTGAAGTGAGTGGTATGCTGCTTCATAATTAAATGAGTGGAGGTATGGATGCTGCTTGCTGATCAGGATGAGTGGGGTGATGCTGTCCTATGTTAATGTTACATGGATGTTATCTTCAACTAGATTATGTTTTGGTTGAAATTGATAAATATTGGCCAACAATCATGTATATGGAAATTTAATAAAGGTCGTCAAATGTAATCCGGTGTGATGTGTTTATTGAAGGGGACTGGGACAAATGCATTTTGCTATACTGCTGCTAATAAATACATTTTCATTGTAGATGTTTTACCTTGCCTTTATCAGATGATATGGGTAATTGTAACATGCTGCACCTATTTGGCCAAGGAGGGGGTGGTGTTAGTGTGGCTTTGTCATCCTCATCCTTATCATCTGCATTATAGCCATAATCTGAATGGGATGCCATACTCCATGAATCATATTCTATAAGATGCATTGTACTGTAACACTATAGACATCCAGACTCTCAAAATACAGCATCAAGTAAACAAAGAAACATTCTAAAAGTTGAAAAGATTTCTATGAACAATGTCGGTTTCTGGAAGTTAAGCTGTAACTGTAGCCTAGTCTGTTAATAATAATAATAATACCAAATTGTTAACCAAATACATCCACTGGCCATACAATCCCTTTTCAGGGGTGACCTGGGAGCCATGTCTGGTTAAGTGACTTATTCAAGTTCACACAGTATGCAGATGGGGAATGAGAAGTCAAACTCTGTACTACAGAAACTATGGTTCACAATTTGACCCCTCTGAGCCAACTGCCAGACAGTCAAGTAAACAGAGTAATGGGTTAAATGTAAAAAGAAAGAAATTTGCTCTTTATCATGACTCAGCTGTAAAGTGGACCAGCATGGTTTACTTGTCACTGCAATGTTACTGATCAATGTATGGCATATCTTCCACATCAGTAAGCATTCCACACTCTATTCATGCCATATTTAGATTCTTCCTTTTTACAGCTCTCCCTCATGGCTTTATTTAACAATAGGTGATATTTTTCCATATGACTTTCTTTTAGTATCTTTTTGTTTATTGTTATGATTGATTTTTTTGTTTTTCTAAATGCTTCAAGACTGCACCAGTTCCAGTATTTAATTTATATACTGTCAGAAGGCAATGCTCTGTATTTATTAGAATGGCTTTCTCAGACAGCCCTTAAGGATAAGTATGTTTTTTTTTCATGTTGTTAACCAGGTTATCATATGTTTGGTATCTGCATATGTCATTTTTACTCAGGACTAAATCTTTGTGTAAATATGTTAATACTGTTAGACAAAGGTTTGCTACTGTATCTGGACCCAGGATTTTCAGGTTAGGAACATTTTCTTCTCTATTACTTCCTCACATTTCTTATCCTGTATAGTACAGCTTCTTACTGTTTTTTTTTTAACTATTCTATCCATTTGTCTTCTTTATGTTTAACATGATCTTCATAAATGCTTCTCCAGAATGTATCAATTTCTTCTTTTTTAGCTTGTGTCACTATCACTTTTGCTTAGTTTCCCATTTCTGTGTAAAAGTTTTTTGGTCATAATTGAATTGCTTGTTTCCTACTTTTCCTTTCTGTTTGTTCTTAGTTTTATGGTTGCAATGTCTTGCACATAATGTTGCAGAATGCCACACAAAAAATTACCACATCTCCATTCTGTGCATAAACATTGGGTTAGAGGTTCTGTTCTCACTGTCAGCTATTGCTGCTCTCTGAATGTCAATTGCTTATTCAAATGTAATTTATTTTATTTTTACTAATATTAGAATTTCTTTCATATAATAAACTAACATTGTTTTTTATGAATGAAATACTTGGTTGCACCAGCAACTTTAGGTAATGGTGATCTATATCAATGTTTTACTAAATATTTTGTTTAAATTCAGTGGGTTTGCCCTACTGATATGTTAGGATGTATTAATTAGGGAACACTCTGCGGTGGTGATGCTGTGGTAGCATTGTTGCCTCACAGTAAGACGTTGTCCTGTTCGATTCTCAGCTAGAGCGTCTTCTGTGTGGAGACATACGTGAATGGGCGTACCTTTGTTGAAGGTTGTACGTCAGGGCCTGCAACTCGGCATTTAAAAATCTACTGCCAATCATTAGCGGACCGGAGTTCCACTGTGGCGACCCCTAACCGGGAAAAGCCGAAAGACACAACACTGAAGACTACACCTGACTAGGTCTAGCAAGTACAGTACTGAATCAAGCATGTTATGGTATTACTCTCATAGTTACTGATTTCCCTAATATTTCATTTTCTTATTTATTAACGCATCAGTCCTATTCATTTGTTCCTGGGACGATTCTGAACATATTTTCTAATTAAAAGACTTGAATGTTACATGTTTTCCTGCAGGGACATAATGCTTTATATGCAATAAAACTGATTTTTTTAATGACTGTACCAAACAACGTATAGGATTCTTTGCTGTTAGATGGTAAAAACTGACTAAAGGAGATTGTCTTTTGACGTCTGCAGATTTATTATGATAATACTATACTGGAACAACTTTGATGTTATTGTGAGACAGAGGCTGAAATTTCCCTAGTAGAAAATATCCTCTTTTGCTGCGAGAGTTAAAATGTAAATTTCCTTTTAAGACTATTTACCTCAATTTAATTTCCAACTACTACAATCTGACAAATGTTAATGGTCCATCACAAATATTAGTGTAGGTAAGAATCTATTTATCTGTGATCTATCTATTTATTTGTTAATTCAGTAAGCTTTCATAGGCACATGTACCTTCTCTTGGTGCAACCTGGGAACACCTGTCTGATTAAGTGACATGCTCAGAATCACAAATTATACTGGTTACCTAGCAACACTTTTGTGCAGCGGTCTCTTACTTGTTTATAGGATTCTGCATCTATTTCTTGCAATATCATGAAATTTAAAACTTTGGCTGTCTCATATTTTCATTTTTAGTTGAAATATTTTTATTATTGGAAAGGAGACCATTTTTTATGTGCAGAAAATCTCTATTTCCTCTTGCAGATTATTGAATTCTTTAACCAAGTACGGATACATCTGCTTACAGTTTAGTTTCAGAAACACGTTCTAGTATGTTTTGATTTAATTTTAGTTGAGATATAAGAAAATGTATTATGTGATTATACTTTAATATATGATAACATTTTAGTGGATTTTAAACTTGCTACTCGTGTATTTTAATGTGAAGATGTTGACTTGAATGCATTTTAATATGACAGAAGAGTTTAATAGTTAAGTTGGTATTATTACCAGATATATATAAGTTTATGCTTATACATAGTACAAGTCAGGTACGTACTATAAGCAAAATGTGTTCAATGTTATTGCCTTATGAAGTTTAAGCTATCATTAATGAGGTAACAGATTTTAAAACCTCATTGCCTCAGTTTTGAGCAGGACCTGGTAGAAACTATCATGCATACTTGTACTGCAAAAATAAATCAACAATTAATTAATTATATATTGCTTAATCATGAATGAAGGTGCATTTCAAAAATCATTTTGGATTTAATGGACTAGGTATATTTACTTTGCATTTTATAATTTCTTAGCCTATTTACTGAACATCTCATATGGATATGAAATAGTAATATATTTTCAAAATCATGCATTAGATCTTTTCAAAACTTGATCAATACATTTATTTACTTAGTGAAATGTTTGTCTTCCTAGGCGTAGTTCTACTAATTGCAGTTGTTATTAAAACAAGGTACCAAAGTCAGTATTGTAGCAGAAGGGCTGATCATAACAGGGAAAGATAGTGCATTAAAAAATACAAAACTGTAATACAGATACAATGAAGCAGTAAAGAAAATGCAGTAGAAGAGCTCAAGAGGTGAATCTTGCCCTCCAAGTTAAGAATGCATAACAAAGGCGTTATGTTAAGTGAGACATGATCATAGTTCTTTATAGTACAGAAAGCTTTATCTGCTCCATGTATTACCAGTTATGAAAACAGGATTGTGAGAGCAAGAAGTGTTTTCAAATAATTTTAAGCTTTCCTTGGAAGAAAGAATATCTTTAAAACCTCTAAAGACACTTTGTTCATCTACACTTTTGGTCTGTAACCATTGTAGAGCAAAGTATTGAACAGCGTTCCTAGCAGTTTTACCTACTGCCACTGTACTTTACCAGCTGGAACTTTCCACTGTTACTACAAGCACAAAATCCAACCTTAACAATGCTTGGGGTGTTTAAGAAACGTTTGTTAAAGATATTTATTATATCAGCAAGAGGCATAGCAACTTTGCCTTTTACCCAGTTCTGAGACATTATCTCAGCATTGTGTGTGCTGCATTGTTATTACAGGTATTATTGCTGTTTCTCTTACTTCTTATGTACCATAGCTCTCACCAATGTACTCCCAAGTCTCATGTATGTCTCATCAATTTACACAAAACTATAGTCATCTCAGCATGCTAAACTTCAGCAATTGCAGTTTTTCAAGTAACTGCATTAATAGAACACATGGCACTTAACTCCCTTAAGTAGCTGGAACTATTTAATTTACTAGCCTTTTTTACCAGCAAGTTGTTAAACTGTTACTTGCACACACACACACACACACACACGCACACACACACACACACACACACACACACACACACACACACACACACACACACACACACACACACACACACACACTAACTAAACAAATATCAAGTGCGCACTCAAAAATCTAAAATGGTGACTGTATACTCTGTTACTAAACTGTGAAACTCAGTCCTAGCAAATATCAGAAATACCTTATCCTAACTTCAATGTGAAATCTTTTGTGAAGTGTATCTCTCAAGTAGCTGGTGTTACATGAGTAATAATACCATTGTCAATACCCCTTCGTATTCTAAATCTTACCCCTTATAGAATTTACAATACCAATGAAACCATACTTATTAATATATGAGGTTTGGTAAGAAACCAATTTGTCCAGGAACTTCTTCAGGTGGGGTTAGGTAGAAATAGTCATGGGAATTAAGAGGATAGGGGAAGAAAGCTAGTTGGGGGGATGGAAGGGTTAAATGGGAAAGTAGGATAATTGGTAAGAAATGAGGTAAGTATAGGGAGGGGCTTAATGGGTTTGGTAAGTCATGAGGAGGATTAAAATAGGCTTGTTTACTTATAAAAAAATAATAATCATTTGAAGAGCTACTAGCATGCTTATATATTTACCAGGGATATTAGTTAGAAATTCCCATCACCAAATGGGTGTCAGAGTCTTTCAATGAAACTCAGTGAACATGAACTTTTAAAACGTGGGGGTACATTTCATGTTTGGAAGGTACAGTTGAGAGGTAAGAAGGCCCTAATAATGGTATACACTGAGGTTCAGATTACAGTTCCTTCAGAATATGCATGCTAACGCAAATCTGTAACTGGGACGTTTGGGGTTTGACTCAATGGAGTCATTTGTTTAGGTACAGTGGCTGAGCAATGGGATGTCCAGGTTGCTAGCTGTGTGAAATTAATTTCCATGGAGGGTTAGGATAACAGCACCCTGGTGCTTGACTTCTGCCCCAAAATGTCTGGACTGTAATGATTCATTAAGGTATTCCCGGAGGATTATCATACTGGATGCAGCGAGTTGAAGTGGTAAGTAAATGGGAGCAGGAAAAGAGGGGTCTGCATGTTTTTGTATCTTGTGAGAGCAAGTGGTTGAGTGAAGATGATGACTTTTCCATGGTGGTGGTTGCTGGTGCTACATGCACATTTCCCGTCTGACACCTGTTCTAAGTTTGTTGATGTTATGAAGGGTTATGCTGGGTAAAGCCTTCCCGTTAACAGTGATGCAGTTGCAGGCTCCATAATCTGCTGTATTGTCAGGAAGTATGGAATGGTTTAAATTTTCTTTTTTTTCTTTATTTTATTAACATCATTGTCACAAATTGTATAGTAGATAGTGACAGTATTCAATTTTAGTATAAACTGACATTACAGTTTTGTCCAGACAAACATTACAGCTAGAGATAACAAACCGGTCATATTAACAAGTAAAACATTATACAATCAATATGAAAACTAGATAGGTTCAAGGAAGAAAAAGTTTGATCTGACAGCAGGTAGTTCAAAAGTTAGAAATAGGAGAAGTTAGTAAGCTGAAATAGCTTGAGTCTTTGACACTGATAGTGGAAGGGCTACTGTCAGAAAAATATGTATTAGTGTATGTATTAGTAATATGCTTAGTGCATTTAAGGCTTGAAAAGGGTTAACACATTTATTCTATTTCACACTGCATAAAATCTGTATGAATTGCAGAAGCTTTCTAACCTTGTATTGTCATGAAATAAATATGCGCAGCTATAATTTTTGCTTATGCTTTGACAATTTACAGGAAATCAGATAATTTCTGCTTGTGTCAGGAAAATAATGAATAGATGTATGAGACCTAGACAAGGAGTTCCGCTTGTGCTGTGAGAAAATACACAGCTGCAGGAGCTACAGATAACCAGAACAAAGACTGCTTGAAAATATGAATTGCAATCAACACTTGCTTATGTCTGAGCTAGAATAGTACCTTGAAATGTAACACATGTATTAGAACTACACAATAGAAGCTTGTAACGGGCTAGAGCCCACCAAGGCCAGGTTGTTTTTTTCAAAATGTTTTTCATAAATCCAGTCATGTCAGCAGAAAATCTGAGTAACATCTGCTGTAGAACAATACTGAAAGTTGTGTTTGATTACGTCAACCACAGAAGGCAATGCCTTGTAGAACAGTATAAGAATAACATACTTTCTGTTAGTTGTTAGGAAAAATCCTGTATTTGCATGTTTTTGTCTCCTTGCAGCAAGTTATTAAATGTGACTTATCTGAACCTTACGTGTATTGGTCTTTGAAGATTTTTCCTTTGACAGATTGGTCCTTCGAGCCGGAAACCCTCACTTCGCCTTGGATCAGACAGGCCAGGTGGCTTGAAACCGTATGGGGAAGAAACCACATTGATTCTTCTTATTTTGAAAAGCCCTCCGACTGAATTGTCGTACAAAAGAGGCCAGCCACTTTCTGATCTGCGACTGAAGGACGGGTTTTTCAAGAACCAGGTGATCAGTCACGAAGGCTCAGGTAAGGTGAATCTACTTTTTTCTGTTTTAGATCAGGGACTAGATTTGTATTGTTTTTGTCAGGACTGTATTTTTACAAGTCAGGGACAGAAAAGATTACTGTCTTGTCATAGATCAGGGAAACAGAGTAGGTAGGCAGTCATTCTGAAGAGACTATAACAAAATCCGTGGTGCCACGTTAAAAATAAGGAGTTACGTAATGATTAAAAAGGGTAGAATAAAATGGGTAATAATTGCACAAAAAGACCCCAAAATCCACCGTTAACCGAAGACACAAAATACATGCAGCCACAGCGTGCTGATAATATTAAATACTACTCAAAGTGGGTTAATAAGTATGAATTTGATGGTAAATTGGAAAAATCCTCACTTATCAAACTTGTCAAACAGCTTAAAACCAATTCTAAAGGTCAGGTAAAAAGGCAGCGCCAATTAGGAATTCCTCAGGCACACAGGTGGATTGAGGAGGTAAACCGTAGGGAACTAAAGAATAATAAATCAAAAGCAATGTTTTTAGATAAGGAGGACAATAACTTAGTAATAGTATCGGCCCTTCTGCCTTCTTTACCGGAATATGAAGCACGTGAACAGGTTAGTCCACCCCCACAATATCCTGCTGTCACTGAAAATAGAGACATTATGAAAGCAAAACCGTTTATTAGAGATCCCATCGAGACCAGGTCTCGAACATGGGCAGGTAACTCAAGATGGGACATTGAATTATATTAAATGGGTAGGAATTCACAATCTATGAGTGAAGAAGAAATATGCTCACTTATAGAAGTACCTAATCCTCAGGCAGGGCAAGAAGGTCAGGACCCAACTATTCTAGTGTATAGACCCTGGACTCCGGAAGATATCCGGAAAGCCACTGAGGGAATTCCCCATCCAAAAGTTAATTTCAGAAAGTTCTTAGAAGATTTACAAGGAATGAGGCTAAGTTATAATTTAAATGGAAAAAAGGTAGAAAAAGTAGTCAGACAAATTGTGGGACCAGATTGGCACATGATTAGTGGCAACTGGAATCCCTGTGACGCTGCGCTCAGACCCCTCCCACATAGCAGCGCAGAGTTAGACAACAGAGTGAAAGGTCTTACAGACCGAATCTCTGAGAAATGGAAGCCTAGGGCAGACTGGACTTGCATTAATCAATGCATCCGACAAGAAGGTGAAACTATTGACAGATATTATGCCAGACTGTTAGAATGTTTTAATGACCATTGTGGAATGCAGGTTCCTGAAGATCAGACACAAGATTCCCCATATGAGCAGCAGTTAAAGAATGCATTTTTGAAAGGCAGCATTGCACCCATAAGCAGTTTTATTACAAAGCACATGGTAGATCATCGTACAAGCAGGTTATAGTCATTACTTGAATATGCTAGGCATGCCGAAAGGTATTTTAATAGCAAAAAGAAAAAGAAAGCCCAAGTATTTTCTGTAGAAGATAGAGCAGAAGTTTATGTGGTACAGTCCGGGGAAAAAGGGCAAGAGAAATGCCCAGGGAAACAAACAATCTGATCAGCGATCAGAGGACTTTGAAGGGCAAAAGAAAAGGGGTGAATGTTTTAAATGTGGTAAAAAGGGACACTTGGCAAGGGATTGCAAGAAAAACAAGAAGGCAACCATGGAAGACAAGGAGGGTGAGGACTGACTATATGATAGTCAAGAATCACTAGAAGGGGATAGCGGAGAAAGGACAAATGAGAATGTGGTAGAAGGAGTAGAGGATGTGACAGAAGTAATAGAGGAAGTGCAGGAAGTTACGGATAGTGAAGAAAATGAAATATTGGATTTAGCTTTATTGAGCTTAGAGCTTTATTTAGCAGACACAAAACCAGAAGTTACACTATTGGTGGAAGGGAGGGAAGTCAAATTCTTGTGTGACTCAGGGGCATCACGGACCGTGATACATCCCTCCAAACTGCCAGATAATTCAGAGTCACCTGATTACATACTAGTGAAAGCAGCTAATGGACAGCTGTATCGGGAGCCCCTCTCCCATAATATTGCAATAACTGATCCTGTTTCAGGATTGACCCAGAGAAGCAAAATTGTTGTTTCTGCAAAATGCCCAGTAAACCTCTTGGGCAGAGACCTTATGCAGCTATTTGATATAGCAGTATTTCCGACTATGCAGGGTATGGAAGCACAGTGACAAATTGATACCTTTGCAGTGCAATCGGAGGGTGAAATGTTCTACTGGTACAGTCAGGACTTGGTTACGACTGGTCCAGGGGCAGTGACCGAAGAGTTGATGAATGTAGCCATCAGCAAGTTCCCCTCCCTTGACATTGATAAACAACATTTGTTGCACTGTACTCTGTATTATTGTAACACACCAGGACCTGATAAGGAATATGAGCAAGAATTGTTTAGAAATCGTGCAAACAGATTGATATTATGAAATCTGTACTGGGACATGGAAGGGAACAGTGTAGCCAGCTGTTCATTGCCCCAGGAGTTCTTTGCACTCTATAAATCTAATCGATTACCACATGTTAGCTTAACTAAGGACAAGAATGTAAAATGGATAGACTTAGGAGAAAAAGTCACGAGATGGGAAAAGCAGACAGAGTTAGAACTGTCAGAACAGGGAATACAAATGCAGACGTTGAATTGGATAACTCAGACCCACCCAGCCATGCACTTGCAGTCTAGCAAGGACAGCTGATTAGCACTCCTATTAAAGGAGGAAGAGAATGCCTTACAGAATATACCAGAAACTCTTTGGTCAACAGGAAAGTCAGATGTAGGACTTATTCATACAGCGGGACCAGTTACTATCACAGCAAAGTCAGCATTTAGACCACAGAAAAGACAGTATCCCTTAAGAAAAAGATGCAGAGATAGGAATCAAACCTATTATAGCAGCTTTAATTAAGGAAGGGGTGCTGGTGGAATCTCCTGATTCACCATGTAACACACCCTTATTTCCTGTTAAGAAAGCGAATGGAGAATGACGTATGGTCCAAGATTTACAAGCTGTAAATGATGCAGTAATACCAAGGGCACTTACAGTGCTAGATCCACACACCCTGTTAAATGATTTAAAACCTCAACAGAAATATTTTTATGTGGTAGATATCAGCAATGTGTTCTTTTCGATACTGATACACCCTGACAGCCAATCTTGGTTTGCATTCACATTTCAGGGGAAAAGGTATACATATACGCAACTACCACGGGGATATTGTGAAAGTCCAATGATATTTTCACTAGAAATGGCAAGCAATTTGGCGGGATTTACCCCACCAAGAGGCAGTCAGATTTTACTTTATGTTGATGATATCCTGCTGGCGGCTCCCACCCAGCAAGATTGCAAAGAAGATACCATAACGCTATTACAATTTTTAGCAACTGAAGGACATAAAGTAAACAAAAATAAACTGCAGCTTTGGAAAAAACAAGTTAAATACCTAGGATATGTAATATCCAAAGAGGATAGGACATTAGATGAGGACAGAAAAATAGTGATTTTGCAAGCACCAAAACCCACTACTAAGAAGGAAATGATTTCCTTCCTGGGTACAACTAATTTTTGCCAGAGCTGGATTCCAAACTATGCTTTGGAATCTGCACCGCTGACTAACCTGATATATAAAAAGCATATGGCAGCACAGGATTTGTTACAATGGACACCAGAGGCAGAATCTGCTTTCTGCAAACTGAAACAGTTAATAGCGTCCTCATTGGTTCTGGGATTACCAAACCACCATAAACATTTTTTCCAAACTGTAGATTGTAAGCAAGTATATATGACATCAGTGTTAACACAGCAGCATGGGGACAAGCAACGCCCTATTGCTTATTATTCATCAAAACTAGACCCAGTGGCACAGTCTTTACCCCACTGTGTACAAGCAGTAGTTGCAGCTGCAATGGCAGTACAGGCTTCGGCCTCAGTAGTTTTATTCCACCCTCTCACTGAGAGTGCCTCATGCAGTCACGATTATTTTACTGCAAGAGAAGGTAGCATATCTTTCCCCTGCTAGGCATTTTTCCTGTATGACTATATTGTTGAGCCAACCTCATATGACAATTGAATGATGCATGACTTTGAATCCTTCTACCTTGCTCCCAACCCCTGCAGATGGCACACCACACAGCTGCCTGCAGGTGATTGAGCAAAAGACCCTGCCTAGAAAAGATCTCACGGATGTTCCCTTGGATGATACCGAGGTAACATACTATGTGGATGGCTCGTGCAAAAGGGGTCCTGCAGGACAGAACCTAGTAGGATATGCAGTAGTTTCTGATACTGAGATTATAGAAGCGAAACCTTTATCACACAATTTATCTGCACAGGCAGCAGAATTGATTGCCTTGACATGGGCATGTATCTTTGCAAAGGGTAAATGTGTGAACATTTTTACTGACAGCCAGTATGCTTTTTCTACTGTACATGTTTTTGTGCAACAGTGGAAAAATCGAGGAATGATAACATTTATGGCAAACCAATCAATCATGCACAGTTTATTTTAGATCTTTTAAAATCTATTCAGTTACCTCAGAAAGTAGCTATTTGTAAATGCACAGCTCATACCAAGCAACAGGATAGGATTTCAAAAGGTAATGCAAGAGCTGATACAGCTGCAAAACAGGCAGCTTCAGAAGTATTTCTTTTGAATGAGGATTTACAACCCTCTGAGATTTTAGACTTAGAAATGTTAAAGACAATGCAGACACTTACTACGCAGGCTGAAAAACAAAGATGGGTAAAACTAGGAGCAATTCTCGAAAAGGGGCTGTACATCTCTAAAGAAGGGAAACCGATATTACCATCTAATTTGTTTAGATATGCAGCGTTGTTGAGCCATGGGCAATGCCATGTTTCAACTGGGGGGATGGTACAGCTGGTGAACGGAGTGCTCATGACATATGGATTCTTAAACTATTCTAAAAAATTTTGTTTAATGTGCCACGTTTGTAACAAACATCATGCACAAGGGGCATTAAAACCCAAGCAAGGGAGTTTTCCTACACCACCGTATCCGTTTCATACTATCTGTATGGATTTCATAGAATTGAACAAATGTGAAAATAAGAAGTATTGTCTTGCCATTATAGATATGTTTCCCAGATGGGTGGAAGCCTTTCCGACTAAAAATCCAGATGCGGCTACCATAGCGAAAATCCTCGTTAAAGAAATCATTCCTAGATTTGGCATTCCGGAAAGGATCTATAGTGACAACGGTACACACTTTGTAAACCAAACCATACAACAGCTAAGTAAGCATTTTGGTATTTCTTTAAAGAATCATTGTGCATATCATCTGCAATCTGCAGGGTTAGTTGAGAGGCATCATGGGATTTTAAAGAGTAAGCTAAGAAAATTAATAGAGGAAACAAAGAGAAATTGGGTGTACTGTCTGCCCCTGGCACTGTTGAGCATGAGAACTGTTCTGAATGCAAAAGGATTGACTCCTTCTGAGAAACTATTTGGAAGGGCTTATTATATACCTCAGTGGAAACTTCTCATGCCCGCAGACCAGGAAGCCGACTGTACACTAGCAGAGTATATGAGAAATTTGTTGAATTCTAAACATCTGTTACAGTCAAATTCTGTTTTAGATAAAGAACAAACCAGACCATTAGAAGTGGCAGTGGATCCAGGAACCTGGGTCTGGGTGAAGACAATAAAGAAAAAGAACTGGACGTCACCAAAGTGGGAAGGTCCATATCAAGTGCTTCTGTTGACACCCACTGCAGTCAAGATCGCAGAGCGTGCCTCTTGGATCCACCTGACGCACTGCAAACTAGTTAAGAATTTTGAATTGGACAAAAATTTTGTCACATGTCAAGAGCAAAATGATAGAATCCAGAAAAAACAGGAATGCAGAACAACCATTTCCTCAGAAGTATTGCGTAATCATCCTGTTAACTGTACTAGTGACAATAATCTTTTTGTTGTGGCCATTCCTTTTTCCAGCCACACAAACTGAACTGAATAAACGTGAAGCTTTACTCATAGACTGGCACCCAAACTTCAACACTTACCAGGCAATTAAATATGTGTATGCTGAGACTTTCAATGTTTCGAATTGCTGGATTTGCACAGCTTTGCCGACAGCATACGGGGGGTTATTAATGACTGTAGTCCCCCTAGGGGTCACTGAGACCTGGAAAAACTTGATTTATGATACCTCAACCGTTACATCACAAGATAAAATAGCATTGCACTTGTCTATTCCACAAAAGAGAACTGTGTGTTTTTATAAAAATGATACTGTTCAGGTGGGTTGGAGCAATTGCAATGTGACTGTTCCTTATAAATGTTACACTAAAGCTAACAATGCAGGTTCTTATTGTAATACAAACTATGATTCATTTCTTGAATTGATGCAAAAAACAATTGATGAAGTAAAACATAATTCTGCTCTCTATAAACAACTGACTATAATTGGTAGAAAAATGTTTCATGCAGGACAAGTGTATATTCATAGTAAAGTTGCTACTAAAGTAGAGCATTGTTATTTTGCATGTGGCAAAAAGGCATACAAGTGGTTACCTGAGAATTGGTCCGGCAGTTGTTTCTTGGGCTACCTGGTTCCTGCCATATGACACACTTCAGTTTTGCCTCGAGGAAAAATTCGGAATGTCCGAGAGGTCGACAAGAAACCCGTCAAGAAGCCTGTAAGTCGAGTGGGGCAAATTGATGCACGCTGGAAAAACCATCATTCTATAGGCGATGGACTGACACACATGGACCTGAGTGATACTGTTATATCGTTGGCAGGCATATTACCAGCATATGGAGCAACAAAATCAATCTGGGAGCTGAGAAAACTGTCTAAACTTCTCGAAGTAATGAGTAATGCAACTTTTTCCGCTCTCGAAATGGTGACCGATGAACTGAATGCCATGAGAACTGTAGTGCTTCAAAACTGCATGACTCTTGACTTCACCCTAGTGGCGAGAGGTGGTACTTGCGCTTTAATCCAGGAGGAGTACTGTTCATATATTCCTGACCATAAACACGAGATAGACAATCACCTTGAGGTAATTCAGCAAGTGTCGGCCATGACCAAATCAGAACCAAACCCACTGATGGACTTTTTCCAGAAATGGTTTGGGGGTGGGGTACTATCCTAATGAACATTCTGATTGCTATTTGTGTAGGAATGATCCTACTGGGAGTATGTGTTTACTGTGGCATCCTCTGCATGAAAAGACTGATTAAAGACTTTATAGACATGTCAGTTTCTGAAACCTTATATCAAAGTACTGACTTTGAAGAACTGTTAAAAGATTGAAAATGCTTTCATAAGTTTAAATTGAATGACTCTCTTAACTGCAAATCCTAAGTGGGAAGAGGTTAGGTGAAGAAAAAAACTGTTTATGCTTATTTTGAAAGTAGAATAAAAGTATTAAAAGGGGGGGAAATGTCAGAAAAATATGTATTAGTGTATGTATTAGTAATATGCTTAGTGCATTTAAGGCTTGAAAAGGGATAACACATTTATTCTATTTCACACTGCATAAAATCTGTACGAATTGCAGAAGCTTTCTAACCTTGTATTGTCATGAAATAAATATGTGCAGCTATAATCTTTGCTTATGCTTTGGCAATTTACAGGAAAGCAGCTAATTTCTGCTTGTGTCAGGAAAATAATGAATAGATGTATGAGACCTAGTCAAGGAGTTCCGTGTGTGCTGTGAGAAAATACACAGCTGCAGGAGCTATAGATAACCAGAACAAAGACTGCTTGAAAATATGAATTGCAATCAGCACTTGCTTATGTTTGAGCTAGAAAAGTACCTTGAAATGTAACACATGTATTAGAACTACACAATAGAAACTTGTAACAGGCTAGAGCCCACCAAGGCCAGGTTGTTTTTTTCAAAATGTTTTTCATAAATCCAGTCATGTCAGCAGAAAATTTGAATAACATCTGCTGTAGAACAAAACTGAAAGTTGTGTTTGATTACGTCAACCACAGAAGGCAATGCCTTGTAGAACAGTATACGAATAGCATACTTTCTGTTAGTAGTTAGGCAAAATCCTGTATTTACATGTTTTTGTCTCCTTGCAGCAAGTTATTAAATGGGCCTTATCTGAACCTTACGTGTATTGGTCTTTGAAGTTTTTTCCTTTGACAGCTACTAAAGAAAATTCTAGGAAGAAGCAAGATGTAGGTTTGTAGCAAAAGGATAAAATGTAAATTGGATGGTAGACTTTATTCATGGTGACTTGGGTAAGCAAATTGTGACTTAAAGAACATTTCAAGGGGAGAGCACATGGCTAATTAGAATTAGTCACTCCCCAGATTGCTACATTAGCATGAGACTGCTAGTAATGTCACTCTCTATGCTGAGATCCCCACAGGGGGAAAATGTCAGAGGTAGACTGATTTGTGAATTGAAAAGGCTTACCTTGATGTGAGAACATTCTGAAATAAGTTGTCTGCATTGTGATAAGCTTTTCTGCATTACTGTCATGTATGAGTACATTCACCTTGCAAAAAAACAATAACGTGGATGTGATATAGACTAAACTATTGAATGACTTTTTCTATACACAATGCAAAACATTTAAAATAAAATTAAGGAATAACACAAAATGCAATTAACGTTCAGAATAGATACATTATGATATTCCACATTTTAAGGTTAAACCAAAGGAAACATATGGAAAGATTATTCATGTTACATAAAAAAACATTTAAAATAGCTACCATAGATAACTCTGAATGACTTGGCTTATTTTAATGGCATTAGTATTTCATTTTTATATGAAGGTAGGTAGCTTGCACATTACTTTAGCAACCAAAGGAAAGGTTTAAGAAGTTTTATAAATTTTCCACATCTTTCATTAAGAAGAACTGAAGGATTACAATTATGCATGCGGTACTGGTATTTGTTAGGGTATTATGGCTGACTGAATTGCATTTTCCTGTGCAGGGGCACTGCACTGGAAGACCTCCCCATTGTGTTGAGCTGCAGCAACCCTAAACATTATTCAAGTGAGAGAAAAGCCACACAGGGCAGAGTCATGTAAGGGAAATTTGAGAGGATTGCTCTTCCAAATATATCTGTTTCATCATTCTTGGTTGTTTTGAGCCACAGATCATTTATGTGGTATTGACATTAAAAAGGCTGTTCAGAACCATACTGCAGCCATACTAGTTCCTTATATTTACAAATGGCATATCAAAGCATTATACATCATGCAAAAAATGCAAGTATCTGGCCAATATCTCAAAATATTTCTGGAAAAGGTTGGCAGGTGGCAGTAAGACTGCTTATAGTGTGGTTGGAATGATACATTGATAGTATCATAATCTTTATGTTATATGATGGGTGTTCCATGTGTCTGTGAATATATATATATATATATATATATATATATATATATATATATATATATATATATATATATATATATATACATATATGTATAACAGTGAAAGATGACCATTGTCTTCTTCTGGTGGTAGCAGTACAGCAGTAAATCATATCACTGCCAAATACACTGCCAGCATAACTTCATCTCCGAAATAATTGAAGAATGTATAATCAGGTATTATATGTGTTGCTTCACAAAGTCAAGAGTAATAGTCACAGTCATTACATAGTGGTCACTGGGCCTGGATATTAACTGCTTTCGATGTGTCTTTAATATTTAGTTACCCACCTACACTACAAAATGTCATATGACTATGTTCACAAACATCACTGGAATCTGTGCAACCTTAGATCCACACTGTCTCACACACTTGATTCTAACTCTACAGACAGTTTAACTGTTGTCCATCACGACAACCATTAGTGCAGTATTCTTCTTCACTATGGAGATATTTGTTTTACTACATTGTATTGCAAATTCTGCTGTAATGATTCATATAGCAAAAAAAAGTACAGTTGTTAGGTTAGAATTGCTAAATATAATGCACTGGGTGTCAGTGGTTTAATTTTAGTGAATTCACCATCTACACAAGCAAGGAATCTACCATTTGGCAAAATATGCTTTTAAGTCCATCCCTGTTTGTTGAAATCAGAAGTCACACACATATATATATATATATATATATATATATATATATATATATATATATATATATACTTATACATATATCAGTTCCAATACAAGAATACAAGATCACACATGTGTGAGCCATTTTATTGGCTATTTTGTCTTTTTTTGCAGTGGAGAAATTTTGAAGTCAGTTATATAAGAAGAGTGGCATTTGAAAAAGCCCACTAAATGGAGAGATGCAGGTGCCACCTGCAAAATATGGTATTTTTCTGCTTTCATCTACAGTTTTGATTGTGTGTTTGAGTCTGTAATCAGAGAGGCATGATTTAATTTCTCACAGTCGATCCTTACATAAGCATATATAACAAAGAAAATAAATCATCACTAGCCCATCAGACCAGAAGTCTCTCAGCCATGGACCAGTTAACAATGAATGGATGAGTGTGAAATCAGGACTACAATCCTAGCAGATTTGCATGTTCCCAGGATTACACGTGTATTATGCAGGCTACAAGTACTAACTATTGTCAAATGGTATACATGTCTAATCCAGCAGCAGTGCACTTGTTCTACTTCAACGTACATAATGTAGGTGAGAAAATGTAGCCTTAACTCCATAATACACAGTCTGTGTGCTTTAACTCTATACTACACAGTTTGTGCACCTTAACTCTATAATACACAGTCTGTGGTCCTTCACTCCATACTACACTGTCCGTGGGCCTTCACTCCATACTACACAATCCATGGGCCATAACTGTACACTAGGCCATATGTGGGCATTCACTCCATAGTACACAGTCTTTGGGCCTTCAATCCATACTACACAGTCCATGGGCTTTAATTCTATACTACACAGACTGTGTGCCTTCAGTTCATACTTCACGTTTTGTGGGCCTTCACTCCATACTACACAATCTGTGAGCCTTAACTCTGTACTGCATTGTCTGTGGGCCTTCATGCCATACTGCACAGTCGGTGGAATAATGTATTAATCAGCATGCCTCTCAACTGTCCAGATTTTCACTGAATGTCCAGATTTTTAAATAGGTCTGTTACTCATACAATTTGTGTTTTTCTGGAAAATCACTGAGGACTGAAGTTACTAAACAATTACATAGGTTTAAGTTTCAGACATGAGATCCTTCATAAAATGCTTGCTAACACAAATATTGCTATTCTAGCAACTTTCTAAGTTAATAAAGAGCACTGTTTAAAATCTGTCCCTATATTTGGGCCTTTGTCCCCTCTTATTTTAGGCTATGTCCAGATTTCTTCTTCTAAGAGCTTCAAATGTAAGGTTATAAGGTATTCATTGGTATTGTTCTTTTCGTTAATCCACTGTGCACAGTGATAAAAACTTCACAGTATCTCAGATAACCCAGGATTGGCTAGCAACCCAGGCACTAGTTTACACAGTGTAGGGGTGAGAGGTGGTTATCATGCCAGTGAAAGCTCTATAATCAGAAAAGTCATGAAAACCAGCATTCCTCTGACAAAATAGGCACACTTATCTTCTCTGCCTTTTTGTCAAGTGCTGTTAATAATAGCTGAACTTGGGCCAAGTGGATTGTAAGCAGAGCTTTATCCTTCTATGCTATTAGTTCATATGTATTCTTGAAATAACCAAGATTTAGTTTTGTATATTTTTCTCTTTTGCTGTCATATACATATGCTCCCTATCTATTATCTGTTTGCATTTAGTTTTATCACATATAAAACAATGCCAAATAATTGCAAGACAGTTAATGCGTTCAATACACAACATTTTAAATCCTCCTTGGTCCTCCACTGGAATTCACCCAAACTTCACAAAATGGCAGCTTTCATGATTTGAAAGATGATGGCCTAGTAAAGTGATTATTAGTTTTCTGATATACATTTTTTTACTTGGGGAAATAAGGCATGCATTTGTTGAAAATAATCAATTATTTTCTGTTTTACTTAGTCATGGCCACATTTATCATCACATGAGACGGATTTCATTGTGCATTGCTATCAAATGAACTTAATTCAGAAGTTTTCAAAATAATTTGTTGTGGGGGTGTGGCCAAGGATGAACACAGGATAGCAGCAGATTTCTTCAGCTCCACCAACTTAACTGCACTGACAGGAAATAATTACTTTAAAAATCAACTAATGAAATAATTTTCTTTCTAAATACATTTGGAATATCAGTTTCTTGAATAATATCTAAAAAAGAAAGAAAATTTCAATAATTTTCCTGTCAGAAATCATCTTGGAAATTTCTCTTTCATCACCTCTGTTCAAAATGAGTTCCAGTAAGGCAAACAGTCAGGATTCCAGCATCAAGAAAGAGCTTCAGTCTCTAATATCTACTATTCAGCAACTAACAACCAAAATGGACAAACTGGATACTAAAATTGATAACTTCATAGAAAAAACTACAAAACAAATGGATTTGTTACATCAAGACTTGCAATAACAGAAGGCTCAGATTACAGGCATAGAAGAGACTATTAATGATATGGAGAACAGAATCCAGGAAGAAGAAATTAACATTGAGTTTTTGCTGAAGCAGAACACACACCTACAATCCAAACTTGATGACCTGGAAAACAGATCTAGATGCAATAATATTAGGATTTTTGGACTGCCAGAAAATATAGAAGGTAACAACATTACTTCCTTTTTAAATACTTGGCTTCCCAAAACTTTAGACTTGTCAGAAGCATTTTCTTTTGGTATTGAAAGAGCCCATAGGTCCTTATCTAATTTTAACTCTAACAAAAAGTATCCTAGATCAGTTATAGTAAGATTTTTATCATCTTATGACAAGGAGATGGTATTAAAATCTGCATGGGCTAAAGCACCTATTAAAATTAATGAGGCAACTGTGCGTTTTGACAATGACTATTCTTCCTTGGTAATAACTAAAAGAAAAGTTTTTTGCCATTAATAAGAGAGCTTAAGAAAGCACAGTTCAAAACTTACCTTTTATTTCCTGCCAAACTAAAAATCTTTTTACCTGATGGCCCTAGAATTTTTGAAGACTTGGACTCTGCTTTGCTGTATATTAAAAAAATAAGATATTAGATAAAATAGAAGATATGGAATGGGCAAGTCCTTCGTTAAAGAGGATGGCAACAGGAACTTCTTGGAAGACTTCAGAGAAGCAAAAAAGACTAAAAAACAAATGACGTTCTGTATATATTTTTTTTCTTTTCTTCTCTCTTAATCTCTTCAAATACAGTTACTGCATCTCCAGAAAGCCACAAATATTTTAAAGATTTATTCAAAGTTATTTTTCTATGTGCAAAGAACTGTTTTTGTTTCATAAATAGTCAAACTCTCTGAGGAACAAATAACATGCTATCAATCAACTTGTTTCTCTTTGTGATAAAGAGACCTAAGGTTAGTAATTTGATACATTTTCTTTCTCTTCTTGTTTTAAATAATGGCATTCTTTATAAACTATGCATTTAGTGAGGGGTGGGGAGGGCAAGGAGAGAAGTATGATGTAAAATATGGAAAAAGTGAAATAATAACTTATTAGTTCTTTAAAACTATATATGCTGTTTAAACACTGTTGCTAAATATTATATCATGACTTTATTGCTTATACATGATTACAAATAATATGTCATGATATAATTGCAAATAATTAGAACTAAAATAGTTGTAAGTAATATGTTTCATGTTTAACTTTATTAATACAAACAGCAAGTAATATTTCTTTGTAGATACTCTTTGTAGCTTCCTTTTTTTCTTTCTTCTCTCTCTCTCTTTCTTTTTTTTCTCTACTCTCTTCCTTTTCTTTTTTTTCTCTCTCTCTCTTTCTCTCTTATAAGTACAGTTATATGCTTCTGATAATACTGATATATGTATATAATAAGATTTGTATGAGAAAATGAAATGGGGCATATAAAAATAAGTTGTATAATATGTTAAATAACTGTAGGCTTGGTTTCACTGTCATAGAGACTGTAATGACTTGTAAAATACTTTGTGAAGGTTTTGCACTGTTTAGTTTTGTTTGTATTACTAAATGAATGTCAGTCACTTGTATTTACTAAAATTCCCGCCAGAATGTTAAGGGAGACAATTTGGGATGTGGGTTACCTCGTGAATAGTGTCCTCGAGTTGTTTTAAAAGCTTCAACACTCAGAATACATGCAGAGAAGCTGAATGCAGTCATTTTGAACTTTGACCCCTGATTTCACACTGACACATCGCAGATTCAAGAAGAACACTGTTCCAGGAAGTAGAACTGCTGTAAATGCGACTTTGTGATGAAAAACGAACTTTATGACATCTAAATGTGAGTTATTCTTTATAACAACTTACTTATTTAAGATGTAATTTATAAAATATGAAAGTTATAATGATTTTAAATGATTCAGTATGCCATAGTAAGCAAGTGAGATATTTTAGAAGGCATAGAAGGTAAAACATATATACACATGTTTTTGAAAGCTTACATGACTGCAACATATTATTGTATATAAATACTTATGATTTAAACATATATAATGTTATAAATCATTTGACTTATCTAATTGACAAGCACAAGTATCATTATGATTATATTTTAGAAGAAACTGTCATGTGACATATTTTAAAGCAGCAGTTCAGATATATATAATACAGATGGCTTTCTTCACAATGATTTATGTATAAATAGGAATTTACATTGCTGTGCAGTATGACTTGTAAACATATGTATGAGTATAAATATTTTATTTACTGGCAATAATAAGTATGAGAAGAAAGCTTTGGTGCAAGTAATTTAAAGTTTTTAAAACTGTTAACTGCATTTCTATGGCAGAAAGTAGGAATACCCTAATATATGTAATGTCTGAACCATTATAGCCTAAGTTATTGAATCCAAATGAACATAAGAACTTATTTTTACAAACTTTTAATAAACTAATATATAGATATGCCCCTTTTTTTTTCTCTCTCTCTCTCTCTTCCTTTCTCTCTCTCTCTTCTCGGTTCCCATTATCAAGTTTATTAGAATGCTATTTTGATTATGAGTGTATTTTACAAAATAGATGTACATAGTAATATGAGCTGTTTCTAAATGTTCTTATTTGTTTATATGAAGCTGATTTATAAATTGTTTAGCTTTGTCTTACTAGATAATCTAATTAAATGAGGTTAACTTTAGTTAATAATAGTTAGTATTGAATTGATATGGTGGCAGCTGAGGTACTGCTGCTTAGGATAGGGGGATAACTTGAGTGGTATGTGCTACTCAAAGTTGGAGTTCTTAACTCCAGGCTGGGTGCAATGTTTAATCCTAATATTATTTTCGCCTGTTTATTGTTGTTTGTATATAGTTCTGACATCCACAACACATTTTATAAACTTATTGTCACTACAAATAAAAGTGAAGCTTATACAAAATCCCATAAGATTTTCAATAAATACAGCTATAATTAATGGTACACCTAAAGGAGAAGGTATAATATCATTTGTTTTGTTAATTGTTATTCTGATTATATGTTTTATATGTTTATAAAAGCTAAATGATTTCTCTAAAAGGAATTTCTTTAAACATTAATGGACTGAATAACCCATGTAAAAGGGCAAGTTTAATGAGATACATTAATTTGCATAGGGCCAACTTAGTATTCCTTCAAGAAACACATCTCCTGAAAAAGGATATTGATAAATTAGCCACTAATAAATATACAGTCTTGGTTAGTTCAGAACACACTCAGAAAAAAAGAGGAGTGGCTATTTTATGGAATAAAAGTATGCCCATACCTAAAACTATGAAGTCTTATAAAGATGATAAAGGAATGTTTTGTATGGTTACAATACAGATTAATGGAAAGACATATACATTAATCAATGTATATTGGATACCAAGAATTGGCATTAATACAGTGAAACACCATCTCAATAAGATCATATCATTTTCTATAGGAGATATTATTTTAGCAGGTGACTTTAATTGTATCCTACATGAAAAAGATACTACTACTATAGGAAAAAGGAAAATTACATCTAATGCAAAACATTTAAAGGATTTTGTTAATTTATATCATTTGAATGATATTAATAATCAGATAGATTCAAAATCATTACCATACACTTTTTTTTCTAACAGATATAAAACTTATTCAAAAATAGATAGAGTCTTTATTTCTAACCAGATGGTTACAGACTTAATTAATTCTAAAATCATTTTGTGTCCTATATCAGATCATAATTCAATTGTCTTTGAGTTTATGATAAAAAGTACTTACAATGTTCAGATCAAAAGGATACCAGCATACTTAACTCAACTAAAAGACTATAAAGATTATATACTTTCAGAAGTGCAACATTTTTAGACTTAAACAATACACCTGAAGTCTCCATTGTTTATGTTTGGGATGCTTTAAAATCATATTTATATGGACAAATTATCAGATGGTATAATAATAAAAGGAAATCTTGGGACAAGGAATTATTAGATATTCAAAGCAAATTAGACTCATACAAACATAATAATAAAGAAAATATTATGGACAAAAAAGTCATTGAAGAAATAAACAAATTAAATGAGAAATACAAAGAAATTTTAACTCATAAAGTTAAAATAACATTAGAGAAATATAAGTTTTTGTCTTACTCAATAAGTCCCAAATACTTACATAGACTTAAAAATAAAACAAAAAGGTTGAATAAACAAAATCATATCAAAGAAATTTTCTCTCCAAGGAAAAAGAAGAATGTTTCTAGTTTACCAGAAATATTAGATGAATTTAGAAATTACTTTCACAAAATTAATCATAATAACATTAACATGGAGCCTAAAGATAAAATAAAGAAATGTATAACTACAAACATGAGCAAAAAACTTAATAAACAACAGACTAAACTAATGGATAAAAATATTTCATATACAGAGGTTATTACACAAATAAACAAGCTTAAATCAAACAAAGCACCAGGTAATGATGGTATTATACCAGAGATCTATAAAATTCTACCCAAAAGTACTTACTCATTAATACATAAGGTTTTTATTTTGGCCCAAAATGAGTTAACAACTCCCCCATCTTGGCAATACACATTTATTTCACCAATTTTAACACCCAATAAAGACCCAACCAGATGCACTTCATATAGACCTATTTCATTACTTAATGTTGACTATAAAATGTTTATGAGTATTTTTGCTGATAGATTAAAGACAATCATCCCAGGCATTATAGATATAGACCAGACAGGCTTTATTGTAAATAGAAATACTTTTGATAATATAAGGAGAACTTTAACGTTAATTGATTTTGCAAATAGGAAAAAGATTTAACACTTATTAGTCTTGATATAAGTTCAGCATTTGATTCAGTAAGTTGGGACTACTTGTTTATCTTACTGAAGTGCACAAACTTCTCAGATGCATTTGTAAATCTAATTGAACATCTATATAAAGGCGCATTGGCTTACATTAAGATAGGAACATATGTCTCACAAAAAATACCCATTTTAAAAGGTACAAAACAAGGGTGTCCACTCTCTCCACTATTATTTACTTTAATAATGGAGCCTTGGGCTAATTTGATCAGAAACAGTACTGATATAAAAGGATTTGATATAGATGAAAATACAATATCTAAAATTCAACTTTTTGCAGATGATGTTCTAATTACATCAACTGGATCTAACTCTTCTATGCAGTCCTTATTTGATAAAATGATGGATTTTAAAAATATCTCTGGTTTAATATTCAATGAAGAAAAAACTAAAATATTACCAATATACACACGAAAAAATGTCCTCATTAATGATTTTATCAAATATATACCCAACTCAGGTCAGATAACTTACTTAGGTATAATATTAACTAAAGATATCAAATCTATTATACATAATAATTATAGTACCTGTCTTCTTAATATACAAAATCTTTTCAATAGCTGGAACAATATGTTTTTTACCATGGTAGAGAGACTCACAATTATTAAAATGATAGTATTCCCTAAGATATTATACTAAATACAATCAATAATACTCCCACCTACAAAAATAATTATTAAGAAATTGAATTCACTAATGTTAAATTTCTTATGGGCACCTAATAGACCTAGGATTGCATTAAAGAAACATACTAATAGCTGGTCTCAAGGGGGCATTTCATTTCCAGACTTTAATTTATATACTATCTCTTCTATTATAAAAGTTATTACTTTGTTAATAGATCAGTCATATGTTGCAAGATGGAAAGATTACTGGGAACTAATTAGCATTCACTTCATGAAAATCTCTTTAATACATAAAAATATTATTGTAAATAACCCCATGCTATGGTTACTAAAAGAATTTTGTACTTCATCCATTACACCAAAATATGTAGTTAGTTACCCATTAAACATTATTATCAGTTATCGTAATTTTATATTCATGCATCCTAAGTATAAGGAATGGAATTTTATTCTATTCCCTATAATGTATACACAAGGTATGCTTTTGTCAACCACCTCTGAAAGAACTCTTTTAGTCACAGAGAATGATCTAAAGTATTGGTATCAGTTGCTGTCTGATAATAAAGTAAAAATTTAGACTTCTTAAAGCAAGAATTTGATTTGAGAGAAACATGTTGGTTAGAAATTCAGACTTTTAGACAACATCTTATTAATAAAATTGATTTAATGTCTTTAACAGTTAAAGAATCTGTTCCAATACTGATTGATTACTTGATATTAAATTTACAACATAGAGTTTCTGATAAAGGTAAGCTCTCATACATACATAAAATTATCAGAGAAGAAACTCATTACAGTTCAGATACCTATTGGAATTATTTCATTTCCATTAATGGTGAATCACCAAACCAACAAGATAAACAATATATATTGGAATCTGCTTATAAAACTACTTCTTCCATTAATTGGAGACTTTTTACTTGGAAATTTTTACATAGATCCTTCTATACACCTTTAATGATGAATAAAATAAATAATAAAGACAACTTATGTAAAAGATGTAATGTAGAAATAAATGCTGATTGGGCACATATGTTTTATGACTGTATAAAATTGAAGGAATATTGGAAATGAATCAATGATTTTTTGCAGGCCCTTTTCACAGATAATTTCATTGTTTCTAAATCACTTATATTATTTAACACACCTGTTCCTAAAAGTGTTAAAAAAGTTAAACTTCCCTTATTATGGTCTATTCTAGCAGTGGCTAGAAAAATAATAACCAGAAATTGAATTTCAGATACCCCTCCTTCATTTAATGAATTTAAAAATGTTATGACTGAAGTGTGTCATATGGAATTGATGACAATAAAATCAAGAACTACTAGAAAAACATCTTATTATATTATATTGGATACTTTACAAAACCTGTTAAAAAATCTTAGTCTCAATAGCATGACATTATAGTTTAAACAATTGATTTGATTTGTAGTGGATGTCTTTGTAAATACTTTGGTTATTTTATTGAATGTTATAACTATTTCTATTTTAATTGCTTGTATAAAATTGTTATGATATTTATTTTGTATGTTAAAAACAATAAACTTGTTTTAAAAAAAAATAATTTGTTGTATGTGTAAATGTTTTTTCTATGTTTATAGAATCTCAGAGTTGATGTATTTAAGTGAGTGAGTACAGGTCAAAGTGTCTGCAGTTCAGGTTTTGGAATTTTTGGCTTACTTAAGTGCAAAACCACTAGCCTTGCACCAGAGTGTACAATGTATCAATGCACTTTTGTTAATCTATTTATATGTTCAGGTGTTTTGCTAATCTATTTATATGTTCAGTTGTTTAGGTTTAGGGTGTTTTTCTTAGTCCAACTAAAAATGGGCATCAGGCAATTTAGTCTACCCACTGACAAAAATGCTAAAAGTAACATCAGTCATATAAAAAATACTGATCATTACTGATTTGTAATACTAGGTTTTTCTATCATGGTATTCATATAAAGCTTACTCAAATAAACTAACTGTTATAAAGAATATAATTTAAATGTCAAAAGAATGAAAATGCTTTTGGTAAACAAATAAGAAAATACTCAAGAACTGGTAAGAAAAATTAATACTATCAGTTCTGTAAAGGAAATGCAAGACCTTCTTTAACTGGTGGTGGTATATTGATATTATCTTTTGCTTAGGATAAGTGATTGAAACTCACATACTTTTGATTGTTAACAATTTTGAAATTTAGAAGTTTGTTTCATTGTTGAATTCCGGGTAAGAATGCAAGCTTTAATGTCAAAGATGCTGTAAATAGAAGTCTAATGATAAGTAAAACAGTCTTTGAGCATTGTCTAAAATGATTTAGGCCTTTTTTATAAACATATTCTCTCTTGAAAGCAAAGCTTTCCTTTGAGAATAAATTATTAACAAGTGAAGCTGATAATTATGCTTTCAGTCTGCCATCTCCTACATACAAACATTTGTTTAATGTTGCAGTGACGTTGCATTTATTAATTTTCATCATTCTGGTATAGTCTTGATAGTTTCTATTGAATTTAGAAGGCTTTGACTGGGATGCCATCAATAAAACTACATATTTGACTTTGAAGATAATAACTACTAAATTGATTGCTGTTGCTTGAAAGAAAAAGAAAACAATAATTGTTCTGTAATAGTCGTTTTGTAATACACACGTTACTTCAAAAATAAAACTCCACACCAACCCCATTATTTATTCTGGGAAGAATGCTTCCTGCATTTTAGCATTCTAGCATTGCACTTCTAAAGCATGTGTTTATTATGGGGACCATGAATTTATATTTTGCAGTAAAAATATTGGAAGGTAATTCACAATGTTGTTCAACTTTCATTGCTCTGTGATACAAATTCACAGCAGCATCTCAAAACAATAATTTTACCATATTTTAAATTTTCTTTTAGAAAATCAACATATATTCAGTTAAGTCATGAACAAGTCTACACTCTGAGCATTAGTCTGTTAGAAATAATTGCCAGTATCCATTATAAATAGTTTGGATATGAGAACAAGCAGTCATTTCCAAGAGAGAGTCACAGGAACACATATCAGTGATTAAATCTCACTTTGTGGTGATGAATGTTGTTCAGCATGTGTCATAAATGTAGGAAGCTTTGATTTAGTTTTTCTTCATGGATTTTATAGTGAACCTTGAAAAGTAGTTACTGAAGATCAGACTAGCTTCTCTTTCACAACCATATTTAATTCCTTGTCTCTAGTTAGCAAAATAGGCCAATGATGTTTTCAATAGTTTTTTTTCCCTGTAATACCAGATCTGTGATCATAGTTATCACTTCTCTTTTAGTTGCTCCTCAAGGGAAAAGGTCAGTTTTGCTGACATTAGTGATATTATACTAAGGAGACTTCAATTAGTATTTTCACCATGTTCCTTTGTAACCGTGGCAGGACTATGCTGTGACCTGGCTTCTGCCAGGAGCCACATATTGCCTCTAGAATAAATGAGTAGGCATTTAACTAGGGCTAAATGTTGGATGACCTTCCTGATCAGTCCCAGACATTACTGACAAATCTTAATATTCCCCACAGGCTCAATGTCACAGCAATACTTTATAATATGCTTACACCAACCATAAAATCACAGTAAAATTTACAAAAATCTAAAATAGTAATAACACAATAAAGGAATGCAATTGGAACACTAATGAACAGGTGCCCATAAGCCAGACATCTAATTGTAGCTCTCATTAACAAATGGACGTCTTCAGACTAATGCTTGGTTCATTTTATTAGAAAAGCACATACAGAAAAAAATGATGTGGAGAGGTATCTCATTTCATTCATTGAAATGAGCTATGGCATTGGCTTACTGTCTTTATTTTATCCCTTGTTGAATGTATGGGAAGTTTGAGCTGTTTAATGTTTAGTTGACCCTTCCCACATGATTGGATACTAGACTGTTGGTAATGCCCTCATTGTTGTTGTATGGTGTGAGAATGTAAAAGCTTAAAATAACATGAAACTTGAAACAATTTATAAATTAGTAAATAACTGGTGAATTTAGGGTACAGAATACTTTATGCTTGAAGTTCTGGGTGTAGAATACAGGGTTCCCAAACTTAGTTGATTTATTCCACAGCGAACACTGCATGTTTGACCTGCAACATATTAAATTGGTGAGTGGTTTGACTGACTCACCGCTGTTTGGTAGGGAGACATGGGCTTGCTAATTGCGTTATTGGATGGGAACCGTTATATGAATTAAATAAATCTGTTTGAGAGTTATAGTGACTTCTAAGAGCTGAAATCTTAAAGGATAAGTTTAATCATAGTTACCTGATACTGATAAGATTTGTTAATCATTAGTTTTAATTTTGTTCTTTATTTTTACTACAACAAATTAAGGCCTGCTTATTTGGATTGTTTATGACATTATTGAAAAAGGAACTGATCACACTGGAAAGGGCAGTCTAAGAGACAACAATGCCAGTAGGCAATGCAATATTATTGTGATAGCTATGAGTCAGTGTTGGGGGAATAATGAGAGGATGAGCTGTAAGCTATCAGCACTACACTAACATTGACTCTTTCTTAATGAACTGGCATCTAAATGCTTATTATATGAAGGAGATAAAGACTTAACAATGACATCAAACTGCCTTTCAAATTAAAAAAATATAAACTGCAAAATGTTTGCAACCAAAAATTTGAAGAAAAGCACAGAAATGTGAAAATGAGTATTCATGCTTTTTCGGAGTGATATGTTAAGCTGGTCAGTGTTGTGTTTAAGTGCTGGAGATTAAAATAAGTTATTGGCAATATTTAAAAATGACTTTAATAGACAATTTGAAAATCACAAATCAGTGACCCAATAAAAGACAAAAAAACTTTATTCACTCTCTGACGCCTCAGCTGCAATGCCTTCAAGGAGAATACACATCAGATAAGACACCCAGTATAAATACTGCATCCAATTACTCAATACAAATGCCAATTAAAAAAATCACATTCTTATTAAAGGAGAAATCTCCAATTAAGTTTGGAATTCATACCCTTCGGTATTAAAGTATCAAATTTAAGAATATAAATAGCTTCTTTATATAAAAGTCTGTCCTTAAAACATAAATCAGTAGAAGCATGTTCAATTTTCTCAACTTTTTCTAAAATAGTCCCTTGTAAATCGACAAATGAGCCCTGATGTGCTTGGTGAAAATGAACTTCCACAGAACTTGTATCTTTAAAAATCTCTACATCTCTCCTATGTTCTAAAAATCTAATTTTAAAGATTCTTTTAGATTGGCCAATATAGAACTTATCACATGGACATTTAAGGACATACATTATACCAACAGTATCATATCTAAAAAAGCCCTTAACTGTAAATCTACATCCATTAATATTTCCAAAACTCCTAACAATATGTTTACATGCCTTACACTTACCACAAACACAAGTACCAGGGTTCAGCCTAATATTATATAAACTAACAGAAGGCATGACCAACTTCACTTTAACTAAGAATTTTTTTTTACTTTTTCCTACCTAAAAGAGAATTTAATCCTCTCAGGTAACTATGACTGGGAATCTCTACAAAAAGTGATTTTAATAGACTATTTCCCTCTTATGTGCTGTTTTTGTTTTTTTTTTTTTTTTTTTTTTTTGTTTTTTGTCTTAGAGGCACTGGCTAATGACAGCTACCAAAATTTGATCAGCAGTGAAAAGAAAGAATCACTGAACTAGAAGCAAATGAGCAAATGCTCCCTCCTGGGAAGATGATGGATGAATATTTGTAAATAAGTTGCCTTTCATTGATTGTTTTATCTAAAGATGTAGACTTGTGGAATTTAAAGGGGAATGCTTCAATCGCAAGTACATGTGTTAACTTTAAAATAGTCATTAAGTCAAAGATTATAACTACTTTAAGATGCTTGTTAGATTGTAAATCATTATATGATAAATTTAGTACATAATTTTCCATTTGGGCTGGATATTAGAATTTGGAGGGCTGAGTGCTAACATAATGGTTAAGGTATTCACTTCACAGATAAGAGGTATAGGGTTTGATTCTCACTAAGGGAATGGGCTGGATGAAGGTGGTCTACAAAAACAGCTAGCTTAGTACTTACCTATGAACCTATTTAGAAAGACTGTTATAAAAGGCCAGCACTTTTTCTATGTTAGGTTAAGACCTGAACTTAATGATAAAAAATCATTCTTCCCATTGTGGGGTTTGGCGTTATTGGCCTGAAATTGTCCATTAAAATGACAAAACAAGTCATGGGCATTCAGAATCGCCAATTAGCTGAAACAGCTGATGTTCATAAGGGTCATTTGCATATATCCCATGTGCCTCTGATACAAGAGGTTTGGGAGGTCATTCAGTGGAAGTTCTAGCTTTGCTTGAGTTTTCATTTTGTTTTTATTGATTGTTTTTTCAGTGACTTCACACTTATTGTTTTAGTTTGTTGTTTGGGATATTTTTGCAGTGACCCTAATGATAATGGACATCAGCTGGGTATAACAGCCCTGTGTTTCTTATGCTTAGTGAAACACTCTGCTTTTGCTGTGCTGATGAGGTTATAACAAGGCCAAAATATGCATATCCACAGCTAGTGGGGTTTGGCTTTATTGGCTTGAAATTGTCCATTAAAATGACAAAACAAGTTGTGGGCATTCAGAATTGCCAATTAGCCTGAAACAACTAATGTTCATAAGGGTCATTTGCATATATCCCATGTGTCTCTGATACAAGAGGTTTGGGATGTGACTTAGTGGAAGTTCTAGCTTTGCTGGAGTTTTCATTTTGTTTTTATGGATTGGTTTTTCAGTGACCTTCTCACTTATTGTTTTAATTATATAGGTAAATGGGCGGGGGGTGTGGCCATCATCTTTCAAGTCTCCTTATAACTCCATATCCACCTCTCAACTATTCCACAATACAGAAATGAAGAAATACTAATAGCCAAACTCCACTTAAACAATCAGAAATCTATAATCATTGCAGCTGCCTACATCCACCTCCTCAGAAAATGCCAAGACTACTGAAAACATAGTTATTTATCATCTACTTTCAACCAAGATACCATCCTGCACAGTGACCTTAGCATTGGACCGCTAAAAAAAACTAACTCCCCATAACATTAACATCTATCATTTCACACAGCTTATAAAAACAACCAACCTGATCTGACAAGCTATCCAAAAAAAAAAAATCCATACATACTCTGAACCAACCCTCATAATATCAGACCCTCTCAGCAGTCATCACCCCATCTACATCAACATAAATTACAACAAGCTGCACAACCCATATAATTCAGCTCTGTGATAAACTTAAACAATTCTGATAAATCCATATTTAATGATATACTTAAACAATGTAATTGTGATCCCCTCATATATATGCCTCTAGATGAAGCTGTATGCCCCTCAGTAAATCATTCTTAACCTTACTAAACTAGCAAACCCTTCTGAGACATAAACAAGTGAAAATAAATTATGTGCCATGATTAACCAGTTGCTCTTAAACCCCAACATAGGCAAACTAATTCTCAATCTAAACACCTCATGAGATACAGAGATAATGCCTGGAAACAGTGGCACAAAACTAGGACCGGATTCTACCTAGATGCATATCTGTACCTCAGAAACTGCAAAAAAGGCACACGTTCATTATGATAATAAGAACGTCTTCTCCACAGACCATACCACACATACAAAAATCCAAAAGATTTTAGCAAAATTTAATCAACCTCTTAAAACCAGGCAGAATAACCACCCCAATTCCTTTCCCATCTGAAACCAGCAGAAATGTTGCAGAAAAACTCAACAAACACTTCATTCCCAGTACTATACCTAACTCAAACAAAAATAACCTACACCCACCCAACCTAAACCCCAGATCATAGCCTCACACCCCAACTCAACCTAACAACCTTCCAGACAAAACCTGTCAATAAAATACAATAAAAAATGTGAAACTCACAACACTAGCTAGCAGAGCAGTGATTTTTTTCCCCTGTGAAAAATCCCTGTTCTGTGTGTTTGGGATTTAGTGCTTTCAATTTTCAGGGGTCATTAAAGAGCATTCACTCTTTTAATCATTCAAGGTTATAATATAGACCCTGCAATACACTGATGACTCACTTTAGCTTGCTGAATTCCAAATCTTCACAGCTTAGAAACAATCATTCAGAAAACATTTGCCTCCCAAGAAACCTGACTAAATAAATCTGAATTGCTCTTAAACCACACACACAAAGAAAAAAATAACCCTATTCCTTCCCAAAATCATAAATAAAAATAACACTGACCTTAATATGATCTCCACAAACAACACAAAAACTGAAAATATCACTGACATAAAATTACTAGGAGTTTAAAATTTGATCTGCACATTGATACTGCAGGGAAAAGACACACTGCAAACTAGAGTCTCTTTACAGAACAAAGCACCTGCTAAGTGATCATGATCATACTATAAACTTTCCCATATGCCTCAGCAATATTCACAAACCTCAACTCATCCACCAAACACAAACTAGAAAGCAACTACAATAAAAACTGGTAAATTCACCTGCAGCCTCCCAAATCAATCATGCCACTGCGTGGCACTCAGCACTCCCAACCAACTTGAACTTCCTCAGCACATTACCCTCTTCCAGCTACTCAAGGCATAGAAAATATTTCACCGTCCAGTTAAAACACCTTCACTGTCAAATCTCATTCACTGGCATGTACCAAACAAAACCCTAAGATCCTCAGAACATAAAGTAACTGTTGCTAATAAATCAAATAATTATTGCAGTGACTTACTATTCTCTGTTGCCATCTCCAAGGCACTAAACAAGCTTCCAAACCACATCAGGCTTTTAAATAACCTTCAACAATTCAAATTCACCATAAAATATCACCAGGCAAGTAATTAACTATTCTGTTGTACCACACCTACATTTTGAAGTGTACAATCCTAACTCTGTCCACTATGAATACTATAGAAGTATGTTAATGAAGTAATTTTAATTTTACTCACAATATCATGAAAACATGTATTTCCTTAAACTGATAAGCTTTTTAAATAATGTTTGTTGATCATTTCATTTAAAATACTTTATAAATAATGTTTGTTGACTGTTTTTCTTTTGAATTGTCAAAAGTGTATTTCTATCCTTGTTTTGAAGCCTTTCTCTTCAGGCCTTAACTGAAAATGGGAATTTCAGTTCCCAGAAGGACCTTTCTGGTAAACCAAAGCAAATAAATAAACTCATATCTCTCTGATTTTTTTTTCTTAATTTTTGCATGCTTACCAGTGTCACAAGCAAATTGTAATTAGCTACCATCCATCCTTAGCCACTTGCTTTGAAAGGGATAGTTTTGCTTTTCAATTCATTTTCTTAACTGTTGTGTGGTTGGTTGAAAAGCATCCAACAGATTTTCCCACTGTATCAGCAGCAGACTGGGGCTCCTTTTGGAGTGACTTACTTAAGACATACCATCTGATATAATAAAATATGCATTTTGTCATGCTAATTACATTATCTGCAGTACAAGCCTCAAGTAATCTGCCAATCAGTCTCCTAAACTATAATATTAACAACAATCAGTAAAATCAGCATTTTATCAAATGGCAAAGAGCCCCTTAATATTTTTGTATCCCTATCAGAATAGTGACCACAATAGCTGTATAGACTCTAGTATGTCCACTAGCAAAAAATGTATACAGAGTTAAGTCCATGATGTAAAACAAAAAGCTAAATGATGTACATTGACAAACTGCTTTTTAAAAGTTGCCTTGGAATTTAATACTAATATTGTATATGTACAGACATGCAGTCACAAAGACAGAATGTCTCACCCTTGCATCTTGAACTTCAGAAAACACAACATTGTTTGGGAAGAAGCTGACATCTGTTTCAGTCACTCAACTGGATTGTATACCTTCTCTTTACACGTGCCTAATTTGACTCGCTGATTTGGATTTATTTCTTGAAGAACCTTGGTTTTGTAGACATTGCTTATCCTCTTGTGTTTTCTGAAATATGTACAGACGTGTAACAAAAACGCTCATTATTATATGTGTACTAGTTATAGACAATGTACTTTCAGATACGCTGTAGTTCTGTAATTAGACTTTTCCAGAGCTTATTCTCTTACTATGGAGGTGTCTACTGACTGTCTGTGCTATACCACTTTTTCTACTAAAACCATGCAAAGAAAATGTCAGATTTAAAAATAGGCAATATCCGAACACAATAGGTGGAGTATGGACTTGACATGCATAAATGCAACTATTTTATAATTATGGACTTTTTATCTTGGTATGTCAATGTATATTCTTTATTATAGTAGTCAGAAGCCTTTCTCATAGCTCAAAATAGTGATTGTGTGGTTCTCATTTCTCTCATAAATTTCTGAGAGATTAACTATACAAAGGCAAAATCAAAGGAACAGATATACCCAATGTCAGTTAGGAAAGAGTTTGATTGTTAATTAAATCTGTGTTAGGCAGTTCTCAAATAGAACAACAAACTCCACTCAGCATTTTCAGTTGTACTGTTATAACTTCCAAACATGCCCCATAGACTCACAAAAGCAGAGTGGATTGCAATCGGTTTCCACCATGATTCTGCAGCCAATCAGTGAATAAGGGAAATCTAAATGCAAAAATGTGGTGTGAAGAAGCATGCAGCATATAGCATCAGCTTATCATAAACATTACTAACGGATGTAAACAAACACATATCCAGAGCTGATCTATTTTGAGCACAATGATTGATTTTGAAAACTTATGCTAACAAAAAAAAAAAACTTTACTTTCTGGTTTCAGACCTGCTGTTACAGTTGTGGTGTAAAAGAAGCACTTGTATTTCATCTTATCACAGTCAAGCATCTAACACTTGTAATACAAAGGAATTTAGTGCACCATCAAAGAAAGTAATGCATTATTGTCTACGTACTAAATACACTTGCGGTTGACAAGCAACAAGGGTTTGATAAATGCACATGGCAATGGAGGAGCTTGACAAAGAGGGGGACTGGAATGAAAGACCATGGCCTGCTTGCCTCTGTTAGGTGAGAAGAGGTGATTTAATGCCCTTTGGGGCATACTAAGTGGTGTCATTTCCCTGGTGGAGACTGGGCAAAACATTGCTCATGTCTCAAGGAGAGGGGCAGGATTTCTCAGTGCTAACTCCCCTGTAGAAGTGAGGGGATAGTCTCCACTGTCAACTCACTGCATTTCCATCTCCAACACATTGCTGGCTGCATAGTAGTAGGGCTGAGGAGAAAAAAAGAAAACTCTTGAAGCACTCATGATAGTTGCCTGAATGATGGCCCCTCCCATTCAACCCTCATCCTGGTTATTGTGAATGGACCAACTAAATGGTAGAGAGGGGGGGATGACTGACAGACAGAGGGGGTAAAGACTGTAGAAAAAGAAAAAAGAAATAAAGAAATGCAATATGCAGATGGTTACTAAGAAACATAATCATGTGTACCATTATACTCTTACATCATAGACAGTTTACCTTGTTGACCTATCAATCAAATGGGAAACAAGTTGAAAGCAAACACCATTTTTGGTACCTGTCACATTTATTTTTGTTTACAAATGTTTCTACTAACTCCTGACATTTACATTTACCCTGAAGTCTAATTCAGCAAAAACCCTCATTAAGAGTAAAAATTTCAATGGATATAGTTTAAATCAGTGCTTGTAATAATGGTTTCAATTACAAACTGAAATTAAAAGGAGACACCTTAAATGTTGCCTCACTCAACCAGACTCCATTCTAACCTCTGCATGCAATCAGATTTTTTAGTGATTATATCACTGTTAGACTTGAAGGTGGAGCTGTACTCACTTTAGATCAAGACTGATTAACTTGTTTACATTGTAAAGAAAGGTAGCTTGATGTAAAAGAATCTTCTTAGAAAAAGGCAAACATTATAATGATTTTTAAACAAAACCTTAATAAAGCTCACACTAATTTGATTAACTGGAAGCATTCCATACTTCTACAAAACTGAATCTGAAAAGGAAACCATGCTTGAGGTGCAAATATTGTCTAGCCAAGGGAACATTGAGACTAAGCAGTTCATATTCTGAAAATTAGAGGGTTATGTACTGACACTGAGAATAGCTGTCTTTAGTATCTGTGTGTGTAATATGTAAAGGTCAGGGGCTGCTCGTGGCATCGGACTGCCGGACTGCAGCCCCCTCAGCTAAAAACAAGAAAATGTAAAAAAAAAAAGTACCTTTTCTTGTTTGACAGCAGCAGATGTATTTTTTTTTTGTTTAAGCAAATTTGTCTCTCCGAGTCCGTGACTCGGAAGTACGCGCATGCGCACTTTAACCGCCTCGGGTTGCGGCGGTTTTAAATAGATTTTTTTTTTTGTTTTTATTGCAGCCCAGTGGAGTCATTAAGGCATCATTGTGATGCCCAGAAGTCTATGCTGTTCCAAACCGCATAGAATTGGAACGGGCTCGGACTGCGACGTCCGCAGACACGTCATGACGTGCTTGCTGCTGCTGGGCTAAATGCTGCTGACTGGTTGTCGCTCTCTTCCCAGGCTTTATGTGCTGGGAAAAGAGCGAGAAGCAAACAGTTGCAGCCAGTTTCGGTTGTGGACTTGTGGTGGATTGGATTTTATTTGCTTGCCTTGGCGGCCTAATTTTGTTCGCTGGACGTGACACAGCAGCTGAAAAAAAGAAGAAGAAGTAAGTACATAGTTTCTTTTCTTCTTGATGTGGTGGCATGTATGTGACACCAGTAAAGCTTTTCTTCATCCCTCCATTCTGCTGGGAAATGAGAGTTTCTGTTTCTGTAGTTGAGGTACATTCTTGTGAGCTTACAACAGATAAACCAGAGCAACTCCTCTACTACCTACAACCCACAACATTAGTGCTGCTGATAGTATTACTGTATGTTTTATTTAAGTGTTACTTAGTACAGAAGTATGCCTATAGCAATCATGCTTTCCTAATGGGTGCTACAGGCTTGAAGACAAAATGAAAGTGAGGAATAACATGTGATAAGATAGTCTTATGTTATGTATATCAGCACCCTGCCTAGATTGGTTTGAGATCTTCCATCATTACTTGCAAGGAAGGTAACCAGTATTTGCAAATATCAGTCTGGCCGAACCCAAATATTGTTTTTTGCTTTTCCGTATGTACCTTTCAGAACTTCAGTTTCCTTTTAAGCCAGTGTATGAATGATCTAGTAACTAGATGGTTTAAAACTTGTCACACTTTTGCATCTGAATGATGACAAGCAAATATTATTGAGTTAACATGGACGACCACAGTTGTAGTGCTTTGAAGGGTCTGTCTGCATAACAACAGGAGTTCGTCAAGCTTCTGTTGTACATTATTATGTTTACAGGATCATGAATGGCATTTATTCATTTTTCCAAGTAATAGAGGGAGTATAATTAATTAACAAAATAACAAAGTAATTCATTTATTATTGAATGGATTTTAAATTTCTTTTTTAACTATGATAGTACAGCTGAGTAAATCTGCCCTTTCTAGCAGAAGTTCATGGACAAAAAAACTTCTGAGGTTACAATCATGTAGCACTCTGATGTAATGCATTTGAGAAAGTACATAAAGATTCATGCAAATGTTATAAACAAATTAACATACTAAATAAGGAATACAAATAAATGATGGCTGGCTTCATGGGAGGGGAATAAACATTACACCAAGCTGCTATTTTTAATTTTTATATAACCTCCAGTTCTGTGTCCTTGTGAAGCATACCTTTCTTAGATGACCACATTTGAAGAACCTTACTTTTAACACTTTATTATAATCAGTTGTGCTATGTAAAATTATTTGCATCACATTTATTTTTAGGATGTTTTGCCCAGATGGCTGCTAGCTATCAGACCCTCTTTTGGTCAGTAAGTCTATTCGTTCTCATCACTGAGTAATGGCAGAACAAGAGGGGGTCATCTTCCAAGGAGCCGTCAGTGTGGGTTCCAAGATTTTAGAGTTTTCTTTCCATTCCTATCAGTGCATGCACCCAGCAAGGTGCTAGGGAAGAGAGTGCATTGGGCTGTCCATGAAGGGCATCCCTCTTACTTCCACAAGGGATGTATCTTTCAATCAACCCTGCCCCTCCTGCAGCAAAAGTGGTGGGTTCTCTGTCTCCATCATGGAGATTGTACCACCCTCTGGTTCTCTGAATGCACGCATATCCCTCCTTTGTTCCTGGAGAGGGGAGTAGGCTATGTCTTCATCTTGCCCCAGCATGAAATGTCTTGTGTGTTTTACATTGTTATTTGTTGACTTGGTTACAGCCATGAGTAAATATGTTACCAAGATTTGTGTACATGGACTGTGGGTTTCAGGTACTTTTTGATGGAAAGCTGTATTCTGACGCATATAGTCTTGAGGAATTGTACTGGGTCACTTCACAACTACTGCATGTAGTTCATTCAGCTACTGTATGTACTTGTGTAGCTGTGTATGTACTTGTACTCATGCAGTAAGATGTTAAGTCTGTCTAGTATGGCATGGGTGGTACTTGCAGATCTCTTGTCTCTTCAAAGAGAGAAGAAGTTCATTTAGCAGCAGCCAAATCCTTCCATTAGGTGACATTTGCTAACAGTACCTCAGCCTGTTCCTTTGCCATCTTTGTATATGTTCAAAGCTTATAGTTAAACTCCGATTGTAATCAGATCACAGGAAACAGGTCAGGCTGTGACAATTTCAGCATTTTCATGTTTATAAAGGTGACCACTACACACAGGCTCTTTGGCTCTATACGCAGTTTATCATTCTTCTCTCTCAAAAGAAGAATGTATAAAGTGTCTGTGTACAGATTTCTGCAGAATATCCAGATTTTCATTAAAGATTGAAGTTAGAAAATGACAGATGTTTTGAGTTTCAGATTTCATACCATACAGAAAATTCATACTGATGCAAGACCTACTAAACTTTTTAAGTTTGTAAGCGCAACATTTAAAAATTGTCTATATTTTTGGGCCTTTGTCCTACTTTTATTTATGGCTTTATCCAGATTTCTTGCTCTGAGGTTGAGAGTATATGAAATGTGTCAGGGCCATCACCATCAGCCAGAGCCATTTCAAATTGTGACATACTTGTTGTACCCCACTCCCTCATGTAGTGACTTTAGAAGGGTCCAGGCAAGGAGCAGTTAAGAGTATCCAAGGTAGACACAAGCGCAGTCATGGCTTTTAATCTGTCCTTTATTTTGCAGAATGTTCTGGTTTTCTGTCATATTTTTATACTGTTTATTTATGCGTATTCAGAAAATACATTTTGTTGGTTGGCTGCTTGTTTTTTTATACTTTATTTTGACTGGCATTCTAGTAATGTATTTAAAAAGTAATTTATTTTTTCATGCCTCACAACCTTTGTTTCCATCTAGATATTAAGTAAGATGTCATGTAGCCAAGGCATTGAATTTTTTTTTTCTTCTCTGCTTCATTTTGTCTTGATTGGACTCTCATACTGATAGTTTGGCACACAGGGTAGCAGTGTATTTAAAGTACCAGTTTTTGTGGTTTTGAGCATAGTGAAAGAATGCTAGCAAATGTACTTTTTCTGTAAGAATAAATGTTTACACACTTCGCAGTCTTGGTTTCTGCACCTAAAGTAGCAAAATGTAAGGTAACTTGTTGAGGGACATAATATTAGCCTCATGACTGTGTGTCTGTGTGTGTATATATGTGTGTGTGTATATATATGTGTAACAATGTGTGCTGTGTAGATTATTCAGCATGCGCCATACTGACTGAGCATTTATTTCATGTAAATAAGTAAGCATGTCCAGCATTGATCCCATTGCACCATAGCTCCACCCCATTTAGTTGACCACACCCCTTCCTGTTGGCCCCGCTCATGCATCAGTCTCCTGCAGCCCCCCTTTGATTTGAAGTCACCAGCCGCCACTGGTAAAGGTGTTGGATTTATGGATAAATGTATGCTGAATAGCTAGAAGTAAGCTATACTTTGTGAAAAATGGCACAGATGTATACAGTAGACTAGTAAACAGACTGAAATGAAAATATAAGAAATGTGATTTGGGAAAGTTGGAAATATCATCATACAATGTAGCTTCATTTAAAAACATGTTTCTCAATGCATCTAGGAGGATAAATGTCAGGCAGAGAAAGGGAGAGATGAGGAGAGCAAATGGCATGCAGCATGGAATAATTGATGTTACATATCCTAAAGTAAGTAAATAACATAAAAGGTTAGGAAATAGGAATTTTAAAAAAGCATTACAAAATAAATTAAATCAGTAAAATGTAAAATACTGTCATCCTGCTCAAAAAAGTGTGAGCTTACACCGGTGTACTATGTGTACCAAATCCTTCCACTAAACAGCTCTCTGACAAGTCTCATCAGTCTGAAATTAATTGCAGTTGACAATGTATGCTATAATGGGCTTCCTGTCATAAATGTGAGACCTGATGGTGTGCAGAAAGCAGGAGAAATCCCTGGGACCAAGGAAGCCATGGTTTGATTAGGGCTCAGCCAATAATGGAACCATTCAAGGAGGGATAAAGGTGACACAGAATGGATGTTCACCTTTCCTGGGAAGACTGAAAGGTTATGTGCACTTAAGAAGCATGAAAGGAACCCTTTTATTCCTGGTGAAGACTAAGGAAAAAAACTCCTTTGCTTTACTTGGGGGGGGGGGGGGGCAGGAATTCTTGCTGGCAACATTCCTTGCAGAAATGAAAAACAACCAGCATGGATAACACACTCCATTGCCCCCTTCTTCTGCTTAGCTAGGCACATGGAGAGAATTAGGACCTTAAAGGAAAAAAAATAATATTTTGTACCACGTCTGATAATTAAATGGTGGGTCCTCTTAGTTAATGCTCACTCTGACGATGTGCCAATTGCCCAGCAAAGGGATAATGATAACAGGCAGTTGGGTCAAAAATGTAAGACGATAAATTGCCATATAAATTGAAAACAATTACTTTCAAACTCATTGTTATACCTTTTAAACTTTTTTGCAGAGGGGGTCACCTCTGCGCTTTGATTTGGTTGAGTCTACAACCCACATACCACTACCACTTTACACCTACTAACTCTGAGACTACAGTAGCTCTGAGTAGAGGAAATACTCGGGATACTACTGTCTTAGACTTAGTATATATTCTTGCCATTTCTGTTCAGCAGTTCCTTAGTTCTGTGGAATGTAGATTTGGTCTCTGAACTTCCCATAGGCATTTTTCATATAATGTCACGACTACTTGGTGCAATGCACAATAAACAGAATAAGTACTCACACATGAATCAGCTGCAGACTGTAGGCATGGTGCTTTAGGTACACACTCTGAAAATAAGATTATTCCCTAAACAGAATAGCATGACAGCATCAAAAGTACAATTTGCCATTGTCATACCTATATGAAAAGTGAAAGTGAAAGACAAGACAAGTAGAGTACCTCAGGGTTCATTCCTGGGACCGCTCTTGTTTGACATCTACTTCTCTGAAGTAAAGGCCAACACTAAGGGACTCTGGCCGACAAAGTTCACAGATGACTGCAAACTGGGAGCCATTATAGAATCCCCAAATGATGTGGGCATTCTACAAAAGAGGCTTACAGAAACAGATGCTTGGTGCCAGAGCCATGGGCTCAAGCACAATGCCAAGAAATGCATAGTTATCCCCTTTGGGAAAAACCATATACCCATGAATTACCACATAGGTGGCAGTACGCTAAACACAGAAAGTGTGATGAAAGACTTAGGGACACAGGTGGACAGTGGTCTCACCTTTGATAACCACATCACCACAACAGTCAGGAAATCCTTCTATGTGGCACACCTCATCACCAAGGACTTTCCATCCAGAAAAAAGGAAGGGATTGTCCCATTGTACTCATCCCTCATTAGACCCATTATAGAGTACAATGCACCGTTTGGTATGTGCCTCACAAGACATCTGCAAGAGCTGGAAAGGCCGCAGAAATACCTCACTGAAAGAATCATAGGCCTAAAGCAGATAACCTATACTGGCCGTCTAAAAGAACTCCAGCTATACTCTGTGGCATATCGTCTACTCAGAGGCGATCTCTGCTGTTCAGGCCATGTCAAACCCTGAGCTGTTGGACATGCTCCACTTAAAGAAATCCCAATCCCTCAGAGCCACACGCTCCAGGGATCTAAACCTTGTCATCACAATGAACAAAACATGCTGGAGGGATAGGTTCCTGACCCAGAGACTCCCCATACTCTGGAATAGACTGCCCATACATGTCAAGCAGAGCGCCTCCTTGGTGGTCTTCAAAAAGAACCTTGACGATTGATGGGAGATAGGAAATTCACCCCGGGGATCATGTCAGTCACCCTGCTAGACAGGGCTCCAGGGAAGTAAATACTGTGGGAAGAAATATCCAGGGAATTGTTATGATTAGGCTTGTATAGGCCCTAGGGATGATAGCCTAGTACCAGCCTATGAACTTATGAACCTATGAACAACGTTCACATCCCAGGCCACAGTTTCCTTGGAATTGCCTTTTGAAAATAGCATGACATTTTGTAAGGCACCAAGTGTAGACATGATGGAACTTAAGGACTGCAATTCTGATCCAAAATGAAGTCATGTTTCATTTAACTACTCCCATCAGCCATCTCTGCTTGGGTCTATTGCAGCAAAAGTTTAAGGCAAGTACTTTTATTTCCTTAGTATGAAATACAAATTAACCCAGCTTAAAAATAAAAATTATGTTTTTACTCTACTTTACACATAAAATGACTGATACTAGGAAAATATTGCAGAATCAATGAACTTGCCATGTCTCAGCTTTCGGGGTGGAACATACCAAACTCAACACTGTGATGCTGCTGTTGGTGTACGATTTCATAGTAGAAAGGCACAGCATACAGCCATTTTTACTGCAGCTTCAAATCTATGAAGTGTGGACCATCCTCTGTCTAGATTTTGCAACGGATACGCCATTCACTATTCAGAAATGACTAACAGGTTATGCAAAATATTAGAGGCTGCAAAGGAAAAAAAAAAACAACACTAAGTTTACAGCAGCCCAACAGACAGAAAGACTTAAAGAAATAGTATCTTCACCAAGTGCCTATACAGATACTTAACTCATCTGTCCTTAAGGCCATCACTGTCTGGAGATTATTATGAAATAATATTAAAACCTGAGCTTTTTAATGAATGTCACATTTAGGAGGTAGCCAGAAGAGTCTACTCTTGTTCAATTGACAGATACTGGAAAGAAGAAATGCTAGTTGTTTCAATGAAGGATATAATCTTACAGTAACTAAATTATACAAATGACAATAAAGGACCAAATGTAATATTGTAGCAGGAGGAAAGGAGGCAGCAGTCTATGCAGCTGCTTAGCAACAGGCCTCCAGCATCATAACAGATGTTTGGAAATGCACTTGGTTTAGCTGCAAGCCTTATGAACCCACACACTGCACTCAGCATATTTTAACATGACCAAATGCCAATAAATGATATCCTGAGCTGCACTTTAGAGAGACATCTATATCTTTAAACATATGAAAATCAACACAGTTATAACACTGAATCCAAAAAATAGCAAAAAGAACCTCACTGAAGGTAATGCTGCTTGGCACAAACAATCCACAAAAAGATAAAAATAGCAGCAACCACCACTAAGAAAATGATTGTTTAATACAAAACACAGTAAAAACGATAATAAAAACAAAAATGTTTGGATAGTAAAGATGAGCACTTTCGGGCTGTGCCCTTCATCAGATAAATTACTACTTTTAAAACACTCATTTAAAGGGAATGGCAACCAATCAGTACTTAATATTGAACCCGCCTTTTCTTGATGGCAGGTTTTAATGACATCATTGAATCCTGGATATCTGTGTGCTGTAAGTTCCACAATCCATTTAGCCTCTTCACATTCAGTGTCATTCACAACATCTCCACCTCTAATGTCCCTCATGGTTGGATATATGTCTAAATAGGGCATTCTGCTCATTGTGTACCCTAATGGCTGATAGATGGTTTAATATCCTAGTCTTAAACATGTAGTTCATTTTCCCTATATAATAACAACTGCATGTTTGACAGGTGGCAAGATAAACAACATTCATGGTCCTGTAATTGGCTCTAGCACTGAAATAATGAGTCCTGCCTGTGACAGGATGAACAAAACTTGTGTCCTTGTTGATATACCTACACACTTTACATAACCCACATGGTTTAGTCCCTCTTCTAACCTCAACCTGTGGATAGTCCCTTCTCCTCTCATGGATCAGTAAATCTTTCAAATTGTTATTCCTCCTGAAGCAAAAACTGGGTTTTTCCCCCACAACCTTCCTAATCTTATCATCAGTTAGCAAAATTTTCCAGTTTTGCCTAATTATATTACACACCCCATAAATGTTGTTACTATATGTAAACATGAGTCTCACTTTATTACTTCTCGTCAAACAATTGCTGCTGTCCAATGCCCTTCAAGCTTTTTGTTTCAACCATGGGCACATTCTAACCTTTCTAAAATAGCTTGTGTAACTTGTTGTACCTTCTGTTTACTGTAACCCCTTTCTATAAAATGTCCTTTCAGGCGTACTACCTCTTCTGCAAAATTATCTTCCTCCAAACACAATCTGGAAACTCTTCCTAACTATCCAGTAATAATGTTGTCAAAAGTAAAATTTAGGTGCTTACTGTCCTGTGTCAACAGACTTTTTTTCCAGCACACTTTTCTATATAGGGTTGTCTTAAACCCCAACTCATCTTGTATTACCCTGACATCTAAAAAGTATATCTCTGTCTTATAGAAACTCATAGAGAATGTGAGAAAGGTAGTAGCTGACTCTAAATATTTCACAAACTCCAACAATTCATTTGCTTCCCCTCCGCACAACAAAATAAAATGTCATCCACAAAGCACCTATAAAAGAATAACTTGCCCCTCCATCTATTATATATTCTGAGTACATAGTATCTCTTCCAGTGGGACAATACCAGATTTGCATATGTATTGGCACAGGGGGTGCCCATTGCCACCCCCTGTGTCTGTCGATAGAAACGCCCATACAAGTAACCACATTGTAATTCCAAGACTAAAGACAAAAGATTCACAACCAACTCTAACTTGTTCCCCTCCATTATCTGCATGCCCGTAATTAATCATCATACAGCATCTATGCCATAACCATTGCTTATAACAGTGAATAAATTTTTGACATCAAGTGTAACCATGATGTAACCCCCCCCCCTCCATCAGCTTCAACAGTTTCCCTCAAGGAAGTCAGAAAATGTCTTGTATCTCTTAATACCTCTTCCAATGATGTTAAACTCAATTGTAATGTGCATTCCAAACAAATGGATATATTTTCAGTAATCCATCCCATCCCTGAGACTATAGGCCTGAGCGGGGGATTGTGCAGATCCTTATGCACCTTAGGTAATGCTTTAAAAACAGGGATTGTTCAATGTTCTATCCACAGGAAGTCAAACAACTCCTTATCCATCAAGCTTATGGCTACCATATGCTTCAATTGATCCCTAACCTCTTTAACGAGATTGTTGATGCTAATGGGGGAAATGTGAATAAAGATGGAGGCATCCGAAAGCAATTCAGCAAGTTTGCCATGGTAAAAATTCTTACTCATGACCACCACTGTCCCCCCCTTATCCACAGATTTGATGACTATTTGCGTATTGTGTTGCAAATCCTTCAAAGTCTGTCTCTGTGCTGCAGTCAAATTATAAAACCTCCTGGTATGTCTTTTTTGTACGTATGATAAAATTTCTTTCTCACAAACCCTAACAAATGTGTGCATAGTAGAATTAAATACTGGGAGAAAAGTACTAGGGTGTCTCAATGTGGGATTTTGCACTTGGTTGTCATTCCCAGACATTTCCTTAAGCATCACATTTCTACCAAATATCATAATATCTAAAATAATGTCAATAAAACTACTATCTTGACTCGGGACAAACGTCAGCCCCTTGTTTAGTACATACATCTCATCATCAGATAAAACATAATTGGATAAATTAAGCGCAATACAGTCACCAGTCACTGTGAAATCCTCTGTTTCTTCATTTCTCTGGTCTCGCTGTATGAGCACCTCCAATCGCTTTTCTTCTTTACTGGAGCTGGTGGAGAGGCAAAAAATGTCCATTCTCCTTATCAGTAAGCGTCGCCTTGGGTCAAGTCCCTAAACACACACCAGTGCGATTAACCATGTTGCTCATGTCAGGCCCAGTTAACACAGAGTCCATAATAAGTTGAACACTATATTCTCCTTCTCACTCATGTTGTCCATCAATAGTATTCACCCTTTCTCGTCTTTCCTCACCAGCACTTCTGCCCATATTGTCTGTGTCTTCTTTCTTAGTGAGACACTTGTCAGATTTCTCTCCTTCTGATGCCGAATAGTTCGATACTGGCATCTGACATTCCATCCCACCGGTCTGTTCTCTCACCACATTATAACTGCTCCATCTAGGCTTCCGCATATACTCAGGCTTACGCATAGACTCTTTAGAGGCAGTAGGCTGCTTATTAGCATCATTAGTGGTGGTTGCTGCCATTTTTCTCTTTTTGAGGACAGTTATAACATTGCATAAACAATATAATTTGAAAGTTGTAATAAATATTTTATAAGAAGTGATTTGTGGGTAAGAAGCACCAGCAGTATAAATCAGCCATCTTTTACTGATTTGTTTTAAACTTTACTTTACTGCCTATATGGCAAAACAGAAGAACATGTTATTGCTTATTCTCTCTATGATGACGTAGCAATTGATATGAAGTAGTGAGACATTCCCCTGAATTCTCAAAAGCTTGCACGGCATGCATGATTAGTATAAAAGGAAATTTTGCCAATATGGCGGCCGAGTGATCCACGTACATGCTTGTTTGACATGAGCAAGTGCTCTAGCACTAGTGCTGCACATTCCCAGCCCCGTATGTAAATTACCCCATTTGCAGGTGAAAACCATGCAAATGAGTTAAATCTGCCATCCAGGAAGCAGGAATCAGGGTGTGCAGGACTAGCGTAATTTGCAGAAATGTACTCGGTTAGTAACTGAGTATGGTACTGCAAAATCCCAAATGGGGCTATGACAGCTCCAAATAAAGGCTACATATCATTGAGGAAGCATGACAATGGTGAAGTAGAAGGACATCGGCATTGCAAACAATACAAAAAAATAAGAAAATCTACCTTTATTTTATTTTAAGCTGATATCAGCTGTTTAAGCATAGGGCAGTGGCGCACAAACAGGATCAGGGGAAAATAATAAAATAAACCTAAAATAAGCATTCTAACTAAAATCACTATTCTGCCATGCAAGTCAATGACAGGCAGACGACAACCTGGCCAGTGAATAGTGGTTTCTAAGGGGTGAGGCTCAGGGTGAGACATGTAACTATGCATCAGCAGGCAATCCTATGCAAATGAGGGGAAGGATAGTGAATCCCAGTTTTGCCAAGCATGTAAGGCAAGTCCCAACAGTGTAAGAGTATGAATAGCTGAGTGCAAGACTAGGAGGTAGGTGACATCATGAGTGGGTGTGTCAGGCATACTGTAAACGGATTGGAGCCCTGTGGCTTGGGTTTGCACCTAGCGTAGCAGAGCTAAGCTAGGGGGTGTGTCTAAACTGGCCTAGCACTCTTTACAAAGTGTAAGTGGGTGTGCGTGCCATGCACTGGGTTTTACAGGAAGAAAAAAGAAGCTAAACCAAGAAATAGCAGCAGTGTGCACATATGAGCACTCTGTGTGGCGTGCACACGGGCTTAAATAGGAAGGAAATGGGAAGGGAAAACAGCAGTAGGAAGGTATACAAGGAGATCTAGCTTAGCTGGCAGGTGAAATGTATCAGAATCAGCCAATTACACAGGCAGCAGACCAGCCCAGCCCAGAACACTACTATAAGCTAAGCAAACACCTTCCCCTCTGTTTTTTTCCACACTCTACACCACCGGTGTATACAAGCTGGGGAGGTTTAACAAACAAACCTACAAAATGAGAAGGGCTGCAGCAGGCAGCATAAAACAACATGTGCAAGAGGCTGAGGGAAGTGAGGATGTGAATGCTGCTGAACAACCCACAGTGAGGAGATGGAGAAGAAAGTATAGACCCAGGGTAACCTACCAGGGGCTACATGAACTGGAAATAGTGGAGCACTATAGGGTAGACAGAGACCTCCTACAGCAAACTGTTAAGCTGTGCCAACCACACCTGACACACCAAACTGACTGAGGGAAACCCATCTCAGTGGAGACCAAGGTATGTGTAGGCCTAGGTATACTAGCCACAGGTACCTCCCAAAGCACAACTGGGGATATCATGGTGATCTCACAGGCATCGGCATCCAGAGTATTCCACCAGTTCCTAGATGCCATGTCAGCACATGTCAGTGAGCATGTATATTTCCTCAACACCCGTGAGGTGTTCAAGAGCAATATGCTACTCTTCCACCAAATAGCAGAATGCCCTGGGGTAGGGGGTGCTATAGACTGCACACACATATGCATCAAAGCACCACCCGGTGAGCAGGGTAGGGCCTACATCAACCACAGGGGCATCCCCTCCATCAACTGCCAGATCGTTTGTGATGCCCAGGCCATTATAATGAATGAGTGTGCTGGCTGCCCTGGAAGCTATGACGATTCCCACATATGGCATCTGACACAGCTGTACCAGAGAGTTACCAATGTGGACATCCCCTACGGTCACCTAGTGGGGGATGCTGGGTACCCACTGGAGCTGTGGCTGATGACACCCATCAGAAATGCACACACACCTGAACAACACCATAATGAGGCACACGCACAAGCCAGACATATAATAGAGCATTGTTTGGGATGCTCAGGTCATGGTTCTGGTGTCTGGAAACATCCGATGGAGCCTTGCAGTATTCTCCAGCTACATGTACCCAAATTATTATGGTATGTGCTATGCTACACAGTATGATCCTGCGGAAACAGCTGCAGCAGGAACAGCATGGGGCAGGCCCACACAGCCCCCCACCAACGCCAAGGCCTGTACAGGCACAGAGCGACCCAGAGGAGGAACAGCCTGAGCCTGCCCCAGTAGGCAGAAGGAGGCATGCCCAGTATGCCCTGGCCTTGGCAAAGAGGCAATGCATAGCACATCCACTAACACAGTAGGGACCCAGGGAATGACACCTCTCTCTGACTAAAACATACAGTAAAAGGGATGCTAAATATGACACTACCTGTGCTCAACCATGTATAGGGAGCATACTATGTGCATCTGACATAGGCAGCCCTCCAGCACCATCCGCAAGTCTAGCACACCCTCAAGGTAAGTCAATCAACCTACCAATTGCCAAATGGAGTAGAATGTGTTGTTACCTGTAGCTATGGTATGGATGTGAGCATGCAAGGGAATTAGGTGGCTGAATGTTATGGCAGCAGACAGTAGGCACACATAGTGGCACCATGACATTTGCAACACATACTGGAGTCACCATGGTAGCCAGTACTACACAATGTGAGAAAACCCACTGCAGGAAATGTGCTGTGTGACATGTGTGTCCATATGACCCACACATACCAGTCAGGATGGTTCACATACCCAACAACAGTCTCAGCCAGCAGAACAGGTGTAGACAAACCCAAACAGAGCCTGTGGCATTGGCCCAGAATGATGGCTATGGTTAACCCCCCGCCCAGGCCTGCACAGACAGAACACAGCATGGCAGGCAGTGGGATGTTAGTTCTGAAGGGTAGGAAGACAGACAATAATATGTAGGGCAGCCAAAGCCATGATCTATACTACACTGGTATGCCTCTAATCAGCATGATAGTTAGCAATACAGAATGAAATATGAAATGGAGTACCTGACATACCAGTACGGTGATAGCGAATGTGTACATGTTTCATGTTTACCCCCTACATCCTACATAGTAATGTAACAACAGCCAGGTGTGCCCCCCAACCCTGTGTAGCAATAGTCAGGTGTGCCCCACATCCTGTGTAGTAATGTAATAACAGTCAGGTGTGCCCCCCACTCATTTGTAGAAATGTAGAAATAGTCAGGTGTGCATTCCCCATCCTACATAGTAATGTAATAACTGTCATGTGTGCCCCCAACCCTATGTAGAAATGTAGAAATAGTCAGGTGTGCCCCCCATCCTACATAGTAATGTAATAACACTCAGGTGTGCCCCCCCACTCCTGTGTAGAAATGTAGAAATAATCAGGTGTGACCCCCCCTGCTATGCAGAAATGTAGTAGCAGTCAAAGCCAAATGATCAATGGATACCCTGCCAAGACAGCATGCTACCTGTTGGTGTACAATACAAAGGTCAGCACTGCAGCACAAACTACATGAACACAATCCACAGATTCAGTACAGACGTCCATACTGGGCATGCTCACACACTTAGAGAAATGAAGGCAATGTCAGTCTACAACATACTGAAAGGTCATACTGGGCATGCTCACACACTGAAACACATGAAGGCCATGACTGCAAACATAAGTAGATTGGAGATATCTGGCAGTTGCAGTTGTCAGTGCAGACAGTCGTCAGTATGCACCACGCATGCCTTGCACACACAGTGGATAGGAATACAGACATATATGTCAGGACAACACAGTATAATAAGCTAAAGGTAGATGTACATAGATGTGTAGAAGAGGGTCACTGTGACAAGGAGTCATCCAGGTCTGTCCCACACAGCCCACAGCCAAAAGGCCCCAAACACATGAAGTGTAGATGTCACTCACTGCAGATACTAGCCACCAGTATCTGTCAGCATTACAGACTATGTGTTGCACGTGCCGGCTGTGCAACATGACTGTACAAGGAAGTAGTCATTTAGCAGCTGTATACACGTACCTGTGACATATGACCCTGTGTGTGCCCACATGTGGCGTGTCAACCCATACATGAATGGGTTATGGCCTATGCACACACCGCCCTGCCCATATCCTTACTATGACAAGCCTGCTGAAGTAATCCAATGTGAAATACACCTTTGGGAGAATTACAGTCCAGTAATCTCCGTGGTGCATCCTGTATAACTGTGTACTACTGTAGTATAATAAATTAGTTAGGTAGGAGTTCTAATCCCAGACTTGGCAAATGTGTGTGTGTGTGTGTGTGTGTGTGTGTGTGTGTGTGTGTGTGTGTGTGTGTGTGTGTGTGTGTGTGTGTGTGTGTGCATTTGTGTGCGTGTCTGTCTGTCTATGATGGTGTAGAGAGCAATGCTTTTTAGGGTACTCACAATCCTCACAATTCATATACTCAACTTTGGCGAGGCTGCTGATGTCACCCACCTAGAACTACACCTCTGGGAAAGTTGTTGCCCAGTAATCTCCATAGCACGTCCTGTAACTGCGCACTACTGTAGTATGATAAAGTAGTTAGGTAGGTGTTATAACCCCAGACTTGGCAACTGTATGTGTGTTTGTGTGCATGTCTGTCTTTCTCTGATGGTGTAGAGAGTGATGCTTTTTAGGGTACTCACACTCTTTACAATTCATATACTCAACTTTGGCAAGGCTGCTGATGTCTCCCACCTAGAAATATACCTCTGGGAAGGTTGTTGCTTAGTAATCTATGTAGCGCATCCTGTAACTGCGTACTGCTGTAGAGTGATAAAGTACTTATTTAAGTGTTCTAACCATGGACTTGGAAAATGTTTGTGTGTATGTCTGATTGTGTAGAGATCAATGCTTTTTAGGGTACTCACACACCTTACAAGTCATATACTCAACATTGGCAAGGCTGCTGATGTTACCCACCTAGAACTACACCTCAGGGAAGGTTGTAGCCCAGTAATCTCTATAGCGTGTCTGGTAACTGCATACTCCTGGATTGTGATTTAGAACTGTGGTAGGGTTCCATCTCCAGCCATGGCAGTTCTGGATGTTTTGTGTGTTTTTCAATGCCTGTGTACAGAGCAATTCATCATAGGCTAGTCACTCACAGTACATTTCAAATGCCCTACTTTGGTAATCCTGCTGATGTCATTCATTGTGAAATGCACCTTTGGGGAAGGAATACTCCAGTAATCTCCATGGTGCGTACTCTAACAGCTTCTTGCTGTAGTGTGCTATACACCTCTTTCAGGGGTTCAATACACACACATGTCAGTTGTGGATGTTTTATGTGTGTCTCACTGCCTGTGTAGGGAGCAATGCATTTTAGGCTAGTCACTCACAGTACATTTCAAATGCCCTTCTTTGGTAATCCTGTTGAAGTCATTCAGTGTGAAATACACCTTTGGGGAAGGAGTACTCCAGTAATGTCCATGGCATGTACTACAACTGTGCAGTGTAATAAACTACTTAGGTAGGGGTTCTACTCCCAGACATGACATGTGTGTGTGTGTTTGTATCTCATATCCTGGGCGGATGAGCATGTGTGACACCTGGGCCCAATGTGTGGTGGGTTTAGCACAATTCTTATATGGTGGCCCTAGTACATATCACAATGTCCTCTGTACAGGGATAAAAGCTGTGAAATAGATGAGAGGCTGGGGTGCATATCCATGCCCATACATGTGACATCAAGGCCAGGCAATCACAGTTAGTAACCCCAGTATTAGCCAGAGCACAATCTCACCCATGTCTCATACACACACACATGCATAGGCAACGGCCAATATGTGTATAGTACACTGCATATTGGCCACTGATAGTAACTATGGAGTGGCAGCAGCATGTGAATTTTAAGTGAGGTTCGTGATCATCTGATGGCCTCTGCTTGAATTGCAACCCTCCCATAGCTAATTGCATGTGGAAGAGCTGTGGTGTGCTCTTGATGTATATATATATATATATATATATATATATATATATATATCTGTATTTGCATATCTGTGTCTGTGTATCTGTATTCTAGGGATGTTGATGACTTCCACATATTACATTTTCTATGGGAAGCAGTCTGTACTGCATGATATGTCAACAATACCAGGCTGACATCATACAGGTGGGATAGCTTACTGATAACATCTTGTGGCCATGTCATGTCAGGTCATGGTTATGGGATCTGCAACACTTGGTAGTGTACTGCAGGGTGGATGTGTTTGGCTGTGGGGGGGATGCCTATTCAAACAAGACGTATAGTGTGTGGGGCCTCACAACCCCATTAACGGTGCATGTGGACATATGTGTGTTTGTTAATCTGCCATTGTTATCTACAGATGTATGGCCATATATACCTATATATATATATATATATATATATATATATATATATATATATATATATATATATATATATATATATATATATATATATATATATATATATATATCTGCTAACATATATATAACTATATACCTACATAGATATATATCTGCGTACACATATGTAACTTGCTGTGTATATGTAGACATATAGGTGTAGACACATATATGTGTCGATGTAGGCATTTGCATGTATATATATAGGTTTATAGGTTCATAGGTTGGTACCAGGCTATCAGCCCTAGGGCCTATACAAGCCTAGCCATAACAATTCCCAGGATATTTCATCCCACAATATTTACTTCTCTGGACCCCTGTCTAGCAGGGCGACTGACATGATCCTTGGGGTGAATTTCCCATCTCCCATCCAATCATAAAGGTTCCCTTTGAAGAGGGCCAAGGAGGTACTCTGCTTCACATGTATGGGCAGTCTATTCCACAGTATGGGGAGTCTCTGTGTCAGGAATCTGTCCCTCCAGCATGTTTTGTTCATTGAGATGACAAGGTTTAGATCCCTGGAGTGTGTGGCTCTGAGGGATTGGGATTTCTTTAAGTGGAGCATGTCCAAAAGCTCAGGGTTTGACTTGGCCATGTATATTAAGCAGAGATCAATTCTGAGTAGACGATATGCCACAGAGTATAGCTGAAGTTTTTTTAGATGGTCAGCATATGGCATCTGCTTTAGGCCTGTGATACTTTTAGTGAGGTATTTCTGTGGCCTTTCCAACTGTTGCAGATGTTTTGTGAGATACATACCAAATGGGGCATTATACCCTATAATAGGTCTAATGAGGGATGAGTACAGTGGGACAATGACCTCCTTTTTTCTGGATGAAAAACCCTTAGTGATGAGGTGTGCCACATAGAAGGATTTCCTGACTGTTGTGGCAATGGGGTTATCGAAGGTGAGACCACTGTCCACCTGTGTCCCTAAGTCTCTCATCACACTTTCGATGTTTAGTGTACTGCCACCTATGTGGTAATTCATAGGTACATGTTTTTTTCCAAATGGGATTACTATAAATTTTTTGGCATTAAGCTTGAGCCCATGGCTCTGGCACCAGGCATATGTTTCTGTAAGGCCCTTTTGTAGAATATCCACATCATTTGGGGATTCAATAATGGCTCCCAGTTTGCAGTCATCTGCGAACTTTTTTAGCCAGAGTCCCTTAGTGTTGGCCTTTACTTCAGAGAAGTAGATGCCAAACAAGAGTGGTCCCAGGACTGAACCCTGAGGTACTCCACTTGTCACTTGTATGGAGCTGGATATGAAGTTGGCTACTTTTACACTCTGGGTTCTGTCAATAAGCCAGTTGGCAACCCATTGAGTGATGTAGGGATTTATGCCCAACTTAGTAAGTTTATCTATGATTCCAGAGTGGGGGATGGTGTCAAAGCCCTTGGTGAGGGCCAGATAGGCTGTGTGGACTGCCTTACCCTCGTCCACAGCTCTGGAGACTGATTCGAAGAAGTCAATCAGGTTCAGGAGACAATATCGGCCCTTCAAAAACCCAAACTGGGTGGGTCCAGTGTTTGAAGGTTGCAATGTCTTTGTTTATAAGTTCCAGGATAATGCGTTCCATGCCCTTGCAAATCAGGCTTGCCAGACTGATGGGACCCCTTGTGGACTGTGATAACTGTAGCAGGACGACAGTCTGTGGGCACGAAGCCTGAAGTGAGACTATGATTAAACATGACACTTAGGTGAGGTGCCAGTTCATTTTGTAGTTCATGTAGTACACAGCCTGGGATGTCATCTGGTTCCATGGATGCTGCATTCTTAGCTTTGGAGAGTGCAGTTTCTACCTGTGTGGCCATGATTACCGGAATTTGGCAATCTTTTTGTATTGAGATGGGCCCTTTAGAGGGTGAGAGGGGGGTAAAGTTGGCACTAAATCAATCTGCCAGGATATTGGCAATATCCTTGGGATCAGTATATTTAATGTCATTCTGTTGCAGCTCAGAGCAGATCTGATCATTGCCATTTAGATTCTTGACATAGCTATAGAATGCCATGTGGCTGTCTTTGGAATCTTTGGCAATTTTATTTTCGTAACTAGCTTTTGAGGATTTTGTGAGGGATCTCAGCTTCTTACTGAGGCTGGTGAGGGAGTTTTTTGCATCCTGGGATTTTCCTCTTTTCTGCAACAGTTTCTTCCTTTTGTTCTATAGTTTGTTTATAGCAGGGAACCACCAGATTGGCTTCCTTTATTTGGAGGAAAGCATCTTGGTTCTATTTGGGATGGCACGATTCATTCACGAGTGGATGTGCTCGTACAGTGCCTTAGTGTAGGATTCTGCAGTCAAACATTCAGATCCCATCTGCATGGGTGTCATGAAGTTTGTCACTTCTGACTTCAGTAGCATGAAGTTGGCTTTGGAGAAGTTTTTTAAGGAGGTTTCCTTACTGGGGGGCAGGGGTGGGATGTGGATGTCAAGGGTTATTTGCTTATGGTCATACCTGACCAATGAGGGGGTGACCACTGGTGTGGAGCATCTATCTCCCATGTTGGTAAAGACCAGGTCTAGGATATTGGACTCCCTGGTGGGAGAATGGATTACTTGATCCAGGGAATTGGAATTTATAAATTCCAAGAACCATTGGGAAAAAGAGTTGGTACCCAAATAGTTTTCCCAGTTAATGGCAGGGTAGTTGAAATCACCCAGTATTAAGGTGTTTGGTTGTATCTTAATATTTTCCAGTAAGTTTAGAAAGGTTCAGTAAGAATCTTGGGGCATGGTGGGGGATCTGTAGCAAGCTACAATTTGGATTGCAGTCTTACCGAGTGTTAGTTGCACCTGCAGAATTTCAGATGCATTGTGTTGGGCAACTAGCCTGGAGGTGTGAATATCCTTGGTAAATATGGACACTCCTCCACCTTTAGTGTTTCGGTCTTGGTTTTGTGGCCAAAAAGTGTGGTAAGAGTTGTAGTCTGGTATTGCAGGGGTGCTCTCTTAGAGTCTTGAACCAGGTCTCAGTTACTGCACAGATATTGATGTTCTCCATTTTTAGGAGTGCCTCAAGAGAGTGCATTTTGAGGTTTAGACTTCTAGCATTGAGTAGCATTACCTTCAGATTTTGCATGCTTGTATCTGTTATGGTGGTGGTTTTGTCCTTTGAACCTTGCCTAAAAAAGGCACTATAGGGGGTGGCAAGAGCTTTAGCCAGTGACCTGAATCCCAGGAGTGACAGGTGCAGACCATCTCTGGCAAAGCACTGTGGTTTGTCGATCATGTCTTCCTAGGCAGACAGATACTGAATCCCCTGTTAATGACAGCAGAAGCTTAGCCAATTGTTGAAATCAATCATTTTGTCCTTATACTGTGGTATCATTCTGGGCAAAGGCAGGATGCTACTCAGGGTTAGGGTCATACCTGCCTGGGCCACATGATCCAAGAGCTCTTCCATGTCTCTTTTCATGTAGTCCAGGGAAGTACATCTCAAGTCATTCACTCCAGCATGGGCAATGATAGAGTCATATTTGTACTTGTTGTAGAGTGACTTCAGTGCATGCGGTATGTGGCAGATCCTGGTACCCGACAGGCAGCTGATGATAATTTTCTCCTTGTTCAACCTGGTGAGTGGGGCATCAGTGTGCCCGACTATAGAGTCACCTATGACTAAAGTTTTGGGTACATCGTCTTGCCTTAGGGGCTGTTGTTGGGTGGCACACCGGTGTTGTGAGCTATGTGTCACTTTGGTTGTGACGGGTGTTTGTGTTTCAGCTTTGGAGGTCCTTGTTGCTTGGGCAGGTTAATGTTAAGGGCCTCCGCATATGTGGGTTTAGTGTTGCTATGTGTGGGTGTTGATGGTGTAGGTTTTGAAGGGCTATGAGTTGCTTGAGATGTATATGTAAGTGTATCTCTCGCAGGTTGTAGTGTTGGGTGGTAGGAGGAGAGGGTTGTCTGCGTACATGAGACAGTTCCTATATTGCCCCAGTATGCCCAGATTCACCAGGTGGACAGGTGAAATCACTGCAAGCTGACCCTTGGACATGCCTGTTTAGGTACTTTTTTTTTGTAAAGTATAAGAGCTGTTTTCCCCTTACCTTTGCAAGGTACTTTGCAATTATAGGCTTAGTGCCTATGATTAATTTCTCCTTATTGACAAGGAGTGTTGAGTGCTTGTATCAATTTCAGGCTTCCTAGTGCTTTCCAGCAGGTTCTAGAGCAGGTGCTAGTCCCAGGGGTTCAGATTTTAGTGCTACTACTGATAAACCAGCTAGTTCTAAGAGAAAATTTGAAGAGCAGACTTTCTGGCAACTGGAATAGTTTAAATGTAGCCTTGCGGTGCTGCATGATGCGAAATATGTGCAAACACAAGCATTTTTAAGTTGAAAGGGATAGAAATCAGCCCAAAAAGGTTAATAAAATTACTATTTCAGAGCTGCAAACCACTTCTCTAGCATTAGATAGGCAGTACAATGCTCACCACTCCCACTGGTAAGCAGTAGGACTTCCCTCTACCACAGCAAGGTCTGGATAGCTCTGAAAACAGAAAATAAAGTCCTGAGACAAGCAAGGCCTGGGATCTGGACTGGCTAGGAAAGGTGGGAAATGAGCAAACAGGTTAAACAATGCAATAATACAGTAAATAAACACAGAAAAGGCTAACACACTTGAGTGTGTAGTCCTAAACAGTAAATGCAATTAAAACTCTACAAAGTTAGCAATTTAAAACTTTTTAAATGAAGCAAGGCAAGTGCACAACTTAAAAACGATTTAAGAGGCAGTAATACAGCAGAATAAGTAGCTAGTCTACACATACAGAGAAGTCTATATATACACAGAAAAGCAGCTAAAACACACAAACAATTCAGATGCAGTGCAACCTAGAGCACTTGAGTTGTAGCAATATTAAGGCAAATACAGTTATAATAAATGCTTTAAAATATACTCTATATTTCCAAAATGTTTGAGAAGCAGTCAGAACACAAGGAGATTCAGGCTATTTTTTTTTTTTGAAAGAGAGAAAGGAGGATCAGAAGGCCTTCTCAGATGTTCTCTCTGTATTAGGTAGAATGAGCTAATGACACTAGACTGGGAGGAGTGTCCCAGATCAAATTTACAGTAGGGGCGGGCAACTGCAAAGCCACCAAGTATAACAACAAAACACCAACAGGGAGGAGGGTGGGGACCAATACTAAAGCTATTAGCCTACACTCTTAAGACAGTAAACACTACAGAATGTCACAAAATGAAAGTTTTTAAACAGATAAAGGAGCAAAGAGACTCTACATAATGCTTTTAACTGCAAACAAATCAGTTACCCATGCAGATTAGTTAATAGCAATAGAATGCAGTAAAAACTATGCAGCAGGCAATAAAAAGTGCTATATATAAATTGCTAGAAACAATAATTAGTATAAATAAGCCAAAAAAAAACAGGATACTTATATATCTCAGATCAGAGTTGTAGTCAACACCCTTCCTCCACTCTGCTCAGTGTGTATAGACAAACATCCTCTCAAAGTTAGGGCTTAAATACCAGAAGATACAACCTCCTTCGACAACTTTTTTTTTTTTTAAAAGCACAAAAGAACCAGCCCCCACTAGACAGCAGCCAATTAACACAATTCAGCCAGAAAGGCTTCTGCTAAATCAAGATGGCGTTTTCATGTGCTTTGAACAATCACTGTAAAGACAAACAGGCCCAGAACCAGCAAATCTGAACTAGGACAATAATAAAGCTATTAGCCTACACTCTTTAGACAGTAAATATTACAGAAAGCCACAAAATGAAAGTTTGTAAACAGGTAAAGGAGCAAAGATACTCTACAGAATGTTTTTAACTGCAAACAAATCAGTTACCCATCCAGATTAGTTAATAGCAATAAACTTCAATAAAAAGTATGCAACAGGCAATAAAAAGCACTATATATAAATTGCTCGAAACAATAATCTGTATAAATAAGCCAAAAAAACAGGATACTTATATATCTCAGATCAGATATGTGCATATATGCACAGATATGTGCATATATATTGATATATATATATATATATATATATATATATATATATATATATAGTTGTAGATATATATATATATATATATATATATATATACATATATAGATATGTTGTATCTGTTTAGATATTAATATATCTACACACACATACATCTAGATGTTGTGTTGGTATACATTCTCTGTACTGTTGCATGACTGGACTGGATGATATGTTTCTGAAAACATCAAATTTCTTTGTATCTGTCATGGCTTAGTCATAAATCACTTTGTCTATGGTGTGCAGAGTCCTTGATTCGAGCCTTGCAGGAGCTGTTTATTTTCTTGCTGGGCAGAACACCGACGGTTGGATACTGAGTGATTAAGGCACTTTAAAGCAGTTGTAAGCAGGTTTGCACTGTTCTGCATGGAGCTAAGCACTGCTAACCTCCGGTTACAGTTTCTAGCACTCAGTTAGCTTCTACTTTGCTTAATCTGTGTAGGTAATGCTTATCCCCTGCACAAACGCACTTAATCACAAACACGCTTACTACTGCTTATCTATGCTTACTACTGCTTATTTGTGCTTACACCTGCTTAATAGTGCCTTATTCATTATGACAATGACACTTCACATGTGCATTTAATGCAGTATTTCTGTTGAAATATAAATGTTATTTAGTAAGTTATACAGCAAAATGATGTTGATATACAGTCTTCACATGGAAAATAAAATGTACTGCAGTGGAACTCAAACCAGGAATGCGTGCACATTAGGCGGATGCTCTGCCCACTACGCTATTGCTGTTCTGCTTCATTTGCATACTTCTACCATAATGTCATACCCATGTTCCCTTTCCCCAGCCCCCGAGCTCCATGTACACAGAATCCATCCATTCTCTTGTTGCTAGCCCTGCCATACCATGCCTCTACACATTTCCCTCACTGCAAGTCTTGGTACTCCTCCAGTATACTATCTCGACCCAAGCATCTGCAGGCTCTTCATCCGTTTAGTCCACGTACATATGAGCCTTCCCTTGATCCTTCTCTGATACTGGTGGAGACATCAATGTGACACACAACTTTTGGTTCATCCTGCCAGGGACGGACCTGTTGTTGTGTCAAGAGTAGACCTAGCTGGTCTACACTGTTTCTCCCACTGGTAGCATCCTGCCAGGGTTTTGAGAAGCAGCAGTTTGCTCATACACCTGGTGGAACCAATGCCCCAGGTGTGACATTCTATGCATGAAGCACGCCCCCATGGTGTGCACCGTTTTTCATTATTCTCTTCAGTATTATGCAAGACTACTGTTCTCACAGTATGATTGGACAGACACTGTTCTTTGATGCATATAGACTGCTTGTAATACTGTTGTGGAGCATTGTACATGTTTTCTGGTATTAATCTACACAATAACATACATTTCCTATACTGCTGGATGACTGTGCTGGATGATATGTTTGTGATCACAGCAGCTGTATGTGTATCTGCCATGGCTTAGAGGAACTCACGTAGACTATAGTGCGCAGGGTCGAGAGGTTGCAACCTGGCAGTGCAGATTATTTTGCTAAATGCCATGACAGCTGTTGGCTACAGAGTGACTAAGGCACTGTAGAGCAATTGTAGGTGGGTATGCGCTGATTTGCGCGAGGCTCAGCATTGCTGACCTCCGGTTGTGGCATCTTGCACTGAGTTAGCATCTACATTGCTTACCCAGTGTGGTAATTGCTTACTGCTGCCCAAACAGGCTTACACCCACTTGCTCCCGCATACCCCCATGCTACTTCATGTATTTAGTTTACATTTGTGGATAGGGACAATCCGACTGGATGCTTGTCCATTTTTACTGTTGGCCCAGGGAGTAGAGCTCCACAGTGACCCTAGCTACTAATTCCTATTAATACTGAGGTGTTCACATTTATAGAGAGTAGCAGACATAACATAGCTAGGTTTACATGTCAGGTATGACTACTGACAAAGGTCAATTTAAGGTGAAGTTTGATTCCAGTTTTACAGTTCTGGATAGGTTACATGCAGGTATTTGGGGTAGGTTAAGTTATTCCATACCTGTGCGGTACAGTAGAGGGGAATAGTGAAGGAGTAGGTTGGTAGGTAGTGGGAGTGACATTGTAACCGTATAGTAGCCTGTTGGAGTAATTGGATGGGGAGCAATAGGGAAGGTTTGTTGGATGCTGGGATTTGTATGCGAGGCAGCACAAGAGGTGTCAGTTCCACTAGGTGATGTATTGGTATACAGTGTAAGTTGGGGGGGGTTGCACACTGGTGAGCCTGTGCTGATCCAAGTGTGCTTGTGGTGATCCTTCATGTGTTATTTACATGTGTCCTGTGGGACAGCTGAGGTAATACAATTGGGTTGGGGGTTGCAGATTCTGGCAATATAGTTGGGGAAGAGGGTGTCACCTACGTGTAACTTTAAACATTAATAGAAATGGAACAGGGGTTGATAGGTAAGTGATGTTCATGGGTCACAAAGGGGGTGTTAGTAGGGGAATTATCCAAGGATGTGCAGGAAGGCTGCAGGGAAGGTCCACAGCTGGCCATGTCTTCTACAGCAACAGCTGTGCATATACACTGCATTTGGAGTTTGCATTGGACACTCACACCCTTGGGTGGGGGTGAGGACTACAATAATAACTTGTGATGCCAATTAGATCAACTTACATGCCTACAGTGGGGTGTTGCGACCATGTGTTCTTTGGTGTTATGTAGTTGGTTTTGCAACAACACATATGGTTATACTAAAGAAGGTTATACTAAAGGTTATACTAAATATGGTTAAACTAAAGAAGAGAGAGATAAGCTTAATTGTTTAAAACAACTATATGGCATCAGAATAATGAAAGCAGATAAAGAGGGTGGGGTTGTCATTATGAGAACTGATGACTATATCAACAAAATTAAATCTATCTTGGAGACAGATACTTACTGTGAAAGTTCCTTAAATGAGTTAAATGGCACATACAATAGAATAAGGGGGTACATCCAGGACTTATTTATTGATGGTTTCATTTCAATCCATGAACTACACTATCTGACAATGGAATTTCCAATTACACCCACAATTTTTGGTTTGTCAAAACTCCATAAAAACATCCAACAACTACCCATGCATCCCATTGTTGATGCCTGGGGATCAATCACACACCCCTTAGCCAAATTTCTGGATACTGAACTGAAGAAGTTACTTTTGGATGAACCCCACTTATGTATTGATTCCTGGGACTTCTTAAGGAAAATCAGTAACACTTGTTTTAGGTTCGACTTTTTATTTATTACAGTCAATGTAGTAGATTTATATTCTGTCATCCCACATTCCATCGGGGAGGAATGGTTTTGTGATCATTTGTTTTCTAAGGGAATACCCCAGGACAAAATCAATATGTATGAACAGATTTTGGATATGGTGATGAGAAGCAACTTTATCTTGTTCGACAATTATTTACAAATACAAGGGGTTGCTATGGGTTCAGCATGTGGGGGGCTGTACACCAATATCATCATGTTGGAATGGGAAAAAACGTACTTTGAAACAATCAACATATTTCTGATTCTGTCATACTTACATGAGGTATTTGGATGACATGTTTATTTTATGGGAAGGCCCTAGTGACCAAATTGTTGAATTCATTAACTATATTAACAACTCAACCTCCTTTTTGTAGTTCACATATAGTGTTAATGCATGTGAAATTTCCTGTCTTGATGTTCTATTAAAGAATGATCTGGAACAACAGAGATTTGTGGCTGAAATTTTCAGAAAGGAAACCTATTCCAATAGTTTTCTGCATTTCAACAGCTGCCACCCATTCACTCAGAAATGTGCAGTTATTAAGGGGCAATTTGTGCGTGCAGCACAAATGGTGACAACTTGAATAGGTTTCACCAGAGAATGCCTTAACTTGAAGGAAATGTTCTTCAGAAAAGGTTAACCCCCCAATTTAACTGACAACATCATGAAGGAGGTTAGTGAGAAAAGACAATGTGGGTATTTTGCACCAATTATGGGCACCCCTGATATTGACCATCCCGATTTGACTGGGTTGAACATAACTGAAACAGTCATGGACACTGTTGTGAATGACCAAACAATTGTCCATAACCAGTAAATATATAGGGGGCACCATTCCTTTGGGTCTGAAGTAACTAATTACCACACAAGTTTTTCAACTGTCTTCTCAAATGACGCATACACTATTAAAGATATTCTGTGTAAAAATTGGAATTTGTTGAGTAGTGACAGAGAATTTTTTTAAATCTTAGCAGAAAAACCTGTGTGTATTTTCAAGAAGGGCCCTAACTTGAAGAACATTTTCGAAAGAAATAATGATGGAATCTATAGGAAGGTTCAGATGATTAAGTGCAGGGAATGTAAATTTTGCCCTTTCATTTTGGAAGTCAGTAAATGTGAAATCAATAGAATGAAAATAAAAATACCTGAGAGGTGTAGTTGTTTAACTGAAAGAGTGGTCTATTGTGCTTTATTTTCTTTTTGCCCATGTTTTTATGTGGGGAAGATGGAACGTAAGCTTAAAAATAGGATCAGCGAGCACCTTAGGAATATAAGGGATGATAGTGAAGTGAATGCACTTGCTAGACACATTAGTGAGTACAGCGATGACCAGTTCAAATTTGTAGTACTTGAAATCCAAAAAAGACATAATAGGGGGGCAGTCTGGCCATATTTACTCAAAAAAGCCAAGTTGCTATGGCAATTACGACTTGATGCCACTCATTGGCCAGGCTTAAGTGGCAGCCTTTCCATAAACAGTCTGCTTAAACTGAGGGCTCTTGAGAGGTGAAACATTCCCTTTAGATATGGATATGGTACAGACATTGTTTTTTGTTTTTTTTTTTGTTTTTTTTGGCCTTCATACCTGTTATATGTATATGTACATGAAAGTTACTCATTTGTTCCTAATGGATTTTTAACTGTATGCATATTTTACTTATATGTTTTTATATACATATATATTTTTTCAAAAGCATCTTAAAAGCGTTTTTATATATACACATATTTACATATTTATTCTTGTGTTTATAATACATAGTTTATGGTGTTGACATTTGCACAATCAGTTTTTAATATGTATTTTTATATATTTTTATATTTTGATATTTATACTGTTTTGTGCTGAAACATTTATGTGTAGTGTTTCAGACTTCTATTCCAGAAGACAGTTTCAGAATTGGGAGTGGTTTTCACTAATCCAGGAAGTGATGTCATGTAAGATTTCCTATTTAAAACAGTTCACTTCCTTAATTTAATTGTATCTGATGAAGTTCCTGCTTTTAGTTTTGGAACAAAAGTGTTTATACCTTCTTGTTTGTCTGAAAAAAAGAAAGCATCCTTGTACTGAATTGTACTGAACTGGATGTGTTGGCTTGAGTTAAAGCACACATTGGAATATTTCAAGGCTCACTGGCTCTCGTTGTCTGCATACTGCTTGTGCGACAATTTTCTTGGATATATGGTTATACCGTACTTTGCCATGTAAAATAGACTGGGCTGCAGTGGGACCCGTACTGGGAATGGTTGCTCATTAAGCAGAGGCTCTGCCCAATTCCCACTATTGCTAACTTCCCCAGGGCGGTCCAAATAGAACCGCGCCAGCCAACACCTGCATGCCTAGGCCCATAATTGCATACCCATAGTTCCCCCACCCACCCCTCCTCTACAGCACTCATCCTTTCTGTGGGTGCAGGTCGGGTCTAACCACACCACTACACACTGCCCCCGCTCCATGTCTTGGAACCCATGTTGTATGTTGTTTCGACCCATGGGTCATCAGGCTTGCCCACCCTTGTAGTCCAGGTACATACATGACCTGCATAGATAAATCATTACAGGGACTGACTCTGATCATCATCAATTTTTCGGGTGTTCTGCAAGGGACGCTCTAGTCTCTGTTGCAAGATTAGACTTGGCGGGTCCACAGAGTTCCCCCCACTGGTTGTGTCCTGCTTGTTGTGTGGGGAGCAGTGGATTGCTTACATTGTTTGTGTGTCTGTTTGTATGTTTCCCCTGTCTGGCTGGAGGGGGGGGGGGTGCTACTTGCTACACGTTTGTTGATTGGGCCCCTCAACCCCACTGGCATAGCCTGTGAACATATGTCATTCCTAAGTGCTGTATCATATCATAGCTATATCTGTTTGTATATATAGACACACACACACACACACACACACACACACACACACACATATATATATATATATATATATATATATATATGTGTGTGTGTGTGTGTGTGTGTGTGTGTGTGTATATATATATATATATATATATATATATATATATATATATATATATATATATTGCTGTATATATGTATATATATATATATATATATATATATCTGACGATGTGTGGATGTATGGGTGTCTGCATATGTATATATCTATATGTGGGTATTTATATATATGACTATGTATGTATGTATTTGTACTACAGAGAGGGAGATATATATATATATATATATATATATATATATATATATATATATATATATATATATATACTTAGTTATGGGTATATATGCACACACACATACCTCTACATATTTAGCTACATATCCTGTAATGTAGACTTGTATTGCTGGATACTGTGTTTCGTGTGCATTATGGCCGACCTTGTGTGCCATGTATGCTTTCTGATACCTACAACTAAATCAGTTATTGTCATCTAAGTCACATGAGAAATCTATTGTTAGTTCCAGGGTAACATTTGTCCCATGCGGGACAACCCAATCATTGGGTATTCAACTTTCGCCTACACCCAGAGTTACAAAGGTACCCATGGCTATGTGCATGGACTACAGTGTTTGCCAGACCTAGAATACTTGGGTTGGGACAGCATACAAGATGGGTCCTGGGGGGGAGTGGAGGGCAATGTGTGGTGGTGTGGTAGCTATGGGCCAGTAACCAGGGTAAGGATGGTGGCTGCATGTGTGCAGTGGGTGGGGTGAAGCGGAACAGTGGGTAATGAGTGTATGGGTCTGGGATGGCCTTAGTCGGATGGGCCTGTATTGCTCGACCCGCCTAGTAGGTGGGGAGAGGGGGATGTGATGTCAACATGTGAAACATAACAGAGGGCTAATTTAAATCCCTATTTCAATGACACATGTACAATACAATGAGCTTGGTAGTGTATTGCAGGGCAGACATTTTGGCTGGGTGGGAGGTATGGCAATTCGTACATGACATATATTGTTTTGGGCCTCTCAAGTCCATTCACGATGCATGTGGACATATATGTGTCTGTTCATCTACCATTGCTATCTACAGATATCTGGCCATATATACCTCTGTGGGTATATATATTTGCTTACATATTTCTAACTATGTCCGCATATACCTGCAGTGACATATATCTGCGTACATATATGTAACTTGCTGTGTATATGTGGACATATAGATGACATATATATGTGTAGTTGTCAGCATTTGCATGTATATCTTTTCATATATTTGTATATATATGTATGTATATATCTCTGGATATTTCTTATATATATATATATATATATATATATATATATATATATATATATATATATATATATATATACACATATACATATATGTCTTTCAGTCACCAACCAGGATAAATAAAAATTCCACCAAGCACACTACCCTGGAGTGGATACTAGTCAGTAAGAGCCCCCAGTCATATATAACAGGCTGCTTATCAGATAGCCTCAGTGATCACTCCGCAACATTCCTACTCAAAAAATACCTATACCAAGCTAAACCTGTCATCTACTGTCAAATATGTAAAAAACTAAACTTTAACCCATTCATATTCATCTCATCCCTCAAAGAATGTAACTGGCATCCTCTAAAGTACCTCAGTCTAGATGATGCAGTCTAATTTTTTAATACTACCTTCCTGAACATCCTTAATTACCATGCCCCCATAAGATTCTCCAGAACCAAAGCACAACCCTCCCCATGGCTACAGAAAACCACTAAGTCAGAAATTAAAAACAGGGATAAAGCCTGGGAGCACTGGTGCAAAACCAAAACCCCCTCAGCTAGACAGAAATTCCTAGAACTATGCAATAGAGTCAAAAAGCTAATAAAACTGGACAAATCCCAATACTACCAGTCTGCCCTAGACTCCTCACAACACAGCCCCAAACAATTCTGGTCCTCCATAAACTCCATCCTCCACCCAGGTAAAGTCAGTACCCCTCCTCCTAACATCCCTCACTCCTCAGAAAATATTGCTACCTCATTCAACACACACTTCACCCAAACCATACTATCACTAGCTAAACAACACAACCCCCCTCCCCTCCAATCCACACCTTCAACTAGTAATCTCCCCACTGCCTTCTCTTTTTTCTCATGTACCTACCTCCAGCATAAAAAAACTCTTAACTAAACTTAAACCCACCAAATTAGCAGCAGACAGCCTCCCAAGTGAATACCTACAAATCGCAGCTGATGCTCTGGCCTACCCAGTATCCATCTTAATTGACCAATCTCTGTCAGAAAGTTACGTTCCCACACTGTGGAAAGTATCACATATAATTCCCCTCCACAAAGGCGGACCCTCCACAGAACTAACCAATTACTGCCTCATAGCTATTCTCTCTCCACTCTCCAAAATACTAGAGAGATGCATACACTCTTAGGTCTCAGACTACCTCCTTACTAACAACCTCCTTTCCAGTACTCAGCATGGTTTCTGACCAAACCATAGCACCACCACTGCCTTACTCTCCTTTACTAACACTATCCTTCAGCATAAAAACAATGGCTATCTCTCCTCTGCTACTTTCCTAGACCTATCTAAAGCATTTGACATAATCCCACACAAACAACTTATCTCTGTCCTCAGTAACCTATCCTTCTCACAATCGGTCACCAACTGGTTTCAGAGTTACCTGTCTGACCGCCCACAATCCATTGTATGGCACAATGACATATCTCCCCAATTACCTGTCTCCATAGGGGTTCCCCAAGGATCCATACTTGGACCCCTACTCTTCTATGTTTACACCAATAATCTAGCCTCTGCCACCAAACATGGCACGCTCATACAATACGCAGATGACTCGACCATCATCTGCTCAGCCCAGTCCCTACCAAATCTGCAAAAAGTCACACAGGAAGCCTTTTCCTCTGTTGAAACATGGTTATCTGATGCCCGATTAATACTTAACCCAAACTAAACTACTTATCTTCCAACCCACCAAACATACTCAAAACAACTCTCACTTTAACATCATGGCAAAAGACAACACCACTATATACCCAACTGAACACACCAAATTGCTAGGAGTGGAAATAGACAATAAACTAAAATTTGACATTCACATATCCATGACTATAAAAAAAGTCCACAAAAAACTAGGAGCGTTATACAGAAATAAGCAATTTCTCACCAAAGCAGCAAAGATTTCAATAGCAAATTCCCACCTTATCTCCACCCTACTTTATGCCTCTCCAATATATATCAACCTAAGGCAATGTGATCTAAACAAGCTAGAGACCTGCTACAACAAAATCGCCAAATTCGCCACAGGGGCATCCTACCATAGTCACCACTGTCTCTCACTTGCTGAACTGGACTGACTTGAACTCCCTCACCTCCTTCAGTGGTATCAACTCTCACTCGCCCACAAACTAGTAAACCATCCACTAAATGTCCCATCCCTCCAGAATCTACTCGAACCCTATCGCACCACCAGACCACTAAGATCCAGCAGCAAAAATCACTTGCAGATCACTAAAGCCAATATCTCTGCTGGTGAAGCACTGTTCTCTTGCTCCATAGCCAAATTATGGAACTCACTCCCACCCACAATTACCTCCATACCATCATGCACCCACTTCAAAACTTTACTCAAAGCGCAACTAAAAACATGCTGGCTATGCCCTTGCAACTCCCACTCTAATATCATCCACCCATCCAACCACTACCTTTCTTTCCACTCCACTAACTACCTTGATTATAGCAAGCTCAGATGCTCATAAGCCAGTACTTATTATACAGCACAAACTTCTTCTTCTTGTAACATTTGTTAATGTCTGGTATGCACTTCACAGATAAAGATTCTAGTTGTCTACTGATGTACTATGTTCTTCATCTGTAAATATGTTGTAAGTAACTGCTATGTAAATTGTTAATCACTGTGTAATCCAATGTAAATACTGTCTGTTTATTTTGACTGTGAAGCTTTTCTCCCCGGGCTTCCACTGAAAATGGACCTACATCCAGTCGGACACTCCTGGTCAACAAATTTAAATAAATAATAAATAAATAAATACATTATATATATATATATATATATATATATATATATATATATATATATATATATATATATATATTTATATGTATATAATTTTTTGTTTAAGCTTTGGGTATGAAATCTAGTCATGGCTCATATAAAAATTTGGAACCATGCATAGTATTAATGAATCAACAGCAGCATACACTGGAGACCAGAACAATTGTCATCTCTGCAGAACTTACAGAAGTGCATAATGGACCATGGGCAGCACAAAAACCTCACTGTAACCAGTTCTCTGAATTCAAAGGTAAGTATACCATGTATTGCAATGAAACGGTAGAACCTACATGAATCAGAAAATGAAGAGGATCAGGACTGATTTTACATAACATGTAGAATGTTTCAGAAGATTTTTTTAGTAAAAGGGAGATGACATGGAAGAGCAGATGTTACAAGAAAAAGCAGTAAGATGTTCAATATTTTCATATTTAATGGGTGTAATACTGAAGCATATATCTAAGTGGGAGTATGCAACCTTTGATGATTACCTCATACTCAGTGCTACATCATTAAGTGAACTGCATTCCAAAAGAACAACACAAGTGCATCACAAAATGTCAGTTATAAAGAACACACTGTGATGTTGCATGCTGCATCTAGAATACACTTGCCCAGAAAAGTGTGTCTTACCCAGATCTGGATTTCTTTCTTCCAAATGGATATTAGTTGATCATGAGAACAACGCAAGTAAAAAGTCATCAAACTATGCCATTAGTGCACCATAGCCGAAATGAAAGGAAGTTCTACAAACAAGCTACATTATGATAAAATATACAACTGCATATAGGGAATGGAATGGGTTACATTTCATCTCAGCTGCTTTTCTTCAAGCACAACATTGCAGGTCAAGGCTAGGTAGCATCCCTTTCCCTGAAAGTTAAAGCTCAGCTGTTGCTCGTCCATCATATACTTCATTCTTATTTCTGCAGAGTAATCCAGTGCAAAATATGTAAGCAAGATTACCATCTCTTACCTTTTTTATGAAAATTAGTCTTAGTTATTGACATCATCTCCATCAACAAGTTAAGATACTTGTTGTTATATTGTTCCATTTGCAGCTGCCTCTTTCAGCAAGTTGAGATACTCTCTGTAACATTGTTCTATTTGCAGTTACCCAGCACCATAGGATGGACCCCCTATCCCATACAGCTCCTTGAAAGGCTGTGGTTCATAATTACAATGACAATATTAACCATGTTAGAAAATTCATATACATAGTATTCTCTGTATAATATATTATTATTATTTATTTTATATCTTAATTTAATGGCTTTAATGTTATCATTTATTTAACCAAGGACAGGAATAAGTTCTAAAAGTATCGATCATAACAATTCAAAATATCTTGTCTACAGAGACCGCTGTCTCTGCTACAGGATGCCGGAAAATTCTGCCACAGACTACAGTTCAAGGCTGTCAATTAAAAATGGCACTTCCAAGCCTTTATAACAATGTTCACTTTGATAAACTACAGTATAGTCAGTTACTGATGGTGATCTATAAAGAAAGAAGTACTATACACTCAAAAACAATGGGGCCTAACCAATGATACTTACAAGGCACAGGAATAATTTCTAAAAGTACGGTAAATAGAAAGAAAATAAAGATAGTCTACAATTATTGCTAACGTTTATTAACCATCTTCTAAAATAGGTTTTTCATTCCAATACTTAAAACTAAGGGTGGTAGTTATAGTAATTTCATATACACATAAAAGTTATATGTGAATAAGAGAAACAAAGCATGGATTCTTAGAGGCCACTTACACTAAAACACAGTGGCCTAAATAAAGATAAGCAAATGAAGATAAATTAAAACTGCAAATGTTAATGAAGCTTTCTTCCACCTACTTGTGATTCATAGTCAAAATGTCATGCTTTTCTGAGCTGTCTGCAGATTCATTATAAAGTCAGAGTCAGCCTATTCTATCAGCTGAGCAATCTGCAATGATACTATGCCTTGCTATTTTCCAGTATGAGGTGCTTGTCTTGACTCCGTCAAAACTGCTTGTGCCCAACAGTGCCTATTGGCCAAGAAGGCAGAGATATAGGCAGACAGTAAGTCACTATAATTTTGATAATTAGGAGACACTAGATAGGATCAGCATGGGCAGGGATACTGCAAGGGTCTTAGTGTCACTGTGTACGTTCCTCACAGTGACAGTGGAGCAATGCATGGAATTCATATCCCTGTGAATAAAAGGTATTTTAGCCCTCACCATATTTGCCATGAGGACCTTCCAGAGACAGACTGAGGACACACTGGGTATCTCACAGGCTTCTACCTTAATGGTAGTACAGCAGTTCCTGGATGCACTCTTGGAACATGTGGATCACATTTATTTCCCTGTGTCACCTCAGGACCAAGCCCAGACTGTGAGTGCCTTTTATGGGGTGGCACATTTCCCTGAGGTATGTGGTGTTATAGATTGCACCCAAGTTGCAGTTAGGGTCCCTGTGGTTCAGTGGGAGAGTGGTACCACAATAGAAGGGGCTATCATTCCATCAATTGCCAGGTAGTGTGTGATGCATATAGGTGCATCATCAGCACCACTTCCCAGCATTCTGGCAATGCATACAGTTCCCATGTCTGCCACACCAACTCAATCTACTATCTGTTTCTACATGGTAGGATGCCTAGTAGTCAACTTGATGGTAAGGGGTAAAATGAATTGCGAATACTAAACCTTTTTTTTTCTTTGATTGCTCCCCCCACCTTCTCTTTCTGGTTATGTTGGATGGAGCCATGGCTCACGACACCAGTGAGAAATCCAAGAGGAACTTATGAAGAGATCTAAAACACAGACTTGTCCCTGAGCCATATGGTCATCAAGAGGGTTTTGACTACTTGAAAAATTATTTAGGTGCCCAGTGAGTCTAGGTTTGTCATTCAGAATTCCTAGCTACTGTATGTTGGAAGTTTACTGTATATTGCATTCTACACAACATCATCATGTGTAAGTCTGGAGAAAAAGTGACCTACGCTGTTACTGCAGCTCCTAGTTCTAGTCCTACTGTGACTGATGGTGATCAGCTGGCAGCAGTCATAAGGGAACTCCATGTGTCAGGCTTGTGCACAGCATATGGCTGCACAGGTAGGAATTATTGTGGCTGGTCCAGAGCTACAGACCATGACATTCAAGTTAATGTTTCCTTTCTTGTAAAAACTCAGAGTATAACTGATGAATGCTATAATATATGTGAGCTATGTTGTGTGGTACATGGTCTAGTGTCACTTTTCATCAGATATGCCTTCTCATCTTTAAATAATTAACATTTTACTTCAAACAAGAAGTCATACTATTGTATGTAAACATCATGCCTCAGTGCTCACCTATTCCTGTTTTGTGATGTTGTAAGGCATCATACAAGGAATAACCACAATTTTAACTGTTGCGTACTATACATTCAGCAGAGATGGTTTATTTAAGTATGAAAATCTAAAGGTATTACTTCTCAATGCTAGGAGTCTAAACAAAAAACTTCATTCCCTAGATGCTCTCTTTATCATGGAGGATGCTGATGTCTGTGTGGTTACTGACACATGGTTTAAATCTGGGAAGAGCACACCAAAAGTGTAAAGTTATAATTCCTTCCATACATTTATGTTAGCTATACAGGCAGGGCTAAATGTGGCGGTGTTTCTAGTTACATCAAAATAAATATACATCAAGGCTGTACAAACAGAATAATGCACTTGAGCTGCTCCATGTTCAAACCACCATAGGTAAAATCCAAGGGTCTATATTAAATCAGCAAATGCTTACAATAGCGAACGCTGATTTATCGACCCTTTACAAGCGAAAGCTTGAAATCTTGAAGACACGGAACAGCGATTTTTTTAGGGGGGCAAAGCCCCCCCCCCACTTTATTTAGTGTTTTGAAGGGCTTTTTTGTTTGTTTTGCTGTTCCATGTCTTCGGGATTTCAAACTTTCACTTTTAAAGGGTCGATAAATTAACGTTCGCTATTATAAGCTTTCACTGATTTAATATAGACCCAAATCCAATACCACTTCCTTGCAAGCTATAGGTCCCCCTCTATGACCCAGGAAACCCATATCATGTATTTAAACTTATTAGAAAAACTAACCATCCAACCCAATACCATATTCATGGGTAACGTTAATTACACCACTATTAACTGTGAATCGTATATGTCACCTAATGTATATGCACAGAGATTCCTGGATTTTGTAAAGACAAACTTCCTGGACCAGATAGTCAATACACCAACCGGGGTGCAACTATATTGGATCTGGTTCACACTAATATGGGAGACTGGATCTGGTTCACACTAATATTGGAAACTATTGCACACTCCCAACTGTTATGCCTTCCCTAGTGAGGTCAGATCACAAAATGGTCTCCGTTGAAGTAAAAATAAAACCTGAACCCCCAGCTAAACCTGGAGTAGTCAGGAACTCTTCTAAGGCAATCCTCCTGCTATTAAGTGAGAACATGGCAAAGTTTCAAGCCCCCATAAACCCTGAAAACACTTCTGCCTATGCAGAACTGTTCACAGAAACCCTGTACAAGCATCTTAATAGCTGCATAGACTCAGGTGTACCCACCAGGAAGAAGTACAGAACTAACTCAAAAAACATGGCACCCTGGCGGAATCAGAAAATCAATCAGCTGTATAACAGGAGGAAAAAAATCATGGCAAAAATTAAAAGGTGCAGCACCCAGCAGATAAAAGAACTCTCATTAAACTAAACAAACAACTCAGAGGACAAATAAAGTCTGCCAAAGCCAAATTTGAGGTAAGTTTGACCTCCCAGGTCAAGGACAACCACAAAACATTATTTAGCTATGTCCACAACCTCAATGGTAATGCACAGTTGTGTACAGAGCTCATTGTAAATGGAGCCACCTATAGTGAGCCAGAAGATATAGCACACTTGCTGGCTGATAAATTCAGCTCCAACTTTACTTCTCTCTCCCTCTCAACCTTTCCTCAGGAAATATCACCCAATATAACTCCCCCTACTATCATTAGGGAACAGGTCTCTAAGATAAAGAACACTGCATCAATGGGCCCAAACAATATCCCATGATGCCTTTTAAATAGCATGAAGCATGACCTATCAGGGCCTCTGGAATTACTATTTAACTGTAGCCTCCAAATAGGCTTTGTGCCTCATGAATGGGGAAAGGCAACAGTCATCCCTCTGTATAAAGTTAGGCCAACTACAGATCCTGGAAACTATAGACTCATAAGTCTACCTAGTCTTATATGTAAAGCCAAGGAAAGGATTATCATAGAAATGATCAATAGAAATATATTCAAGTTCCTGACACTGGACCCAACCTAGTTCGGTCTCATCAAGGGAAGATCATGCCTATTCAACCTGGTGGATTCTCTGAGAAGGTCACCAAAACAATGGATGAAGGCAAAATCATTCACACTGCCTAACTTGACCTGGCTAAGGCGTCTGACACATTACCCCACTTAGGCATTGTTGATAAACTCAAGAGTTTAGGTACACACATGTATGTCAGCCTGTGGATAGCCAACTGGCTCACTGACAGGACCCAGGAAGATAGAATTGGGGAGTCCAGCTCTACAAAAAGGCCAGTCACAAGTGGAGTCCTTCAGGGGTCAGTCCTTGGGCCACTCATTTTTGGCATTTACTTCTCAGAAGTCAAGGCCAATATCGGTGGCCTCTGGCTGACTAAATTTGCAGAGATTGCAAATTAGGAGCTGTAATTGAATCTCACACTGACACAAATGTTCTCCAGGAGGGGCTGACACAGACAAACAACTGGTGTCAGAGCTGTGGACTAAAACTAAATGCCAAGAAATGCATAATAGTATCCTTTGGGAAGTCATCCATCCTTGATAACTATCATACTGACAACATACCCCTTACAATTGATTCAGTAGTCAGGGTCTTAAGGACATACATAGATAGTAATCTAGCCTTTGATCATCATGTGTCTACAGTGCTGAGGAAATCATTCTATGTTGTGCATCTTATAAACAAAGGTATGGCATCTAAGTCCAAGGATATCATTGTTCCACTGTATTTGGCATTCATCAGACCTGTCATTGAGTACAATGCCCCCTTTGGTATGTACCTAATCAGACTCATCCAACAACTGGAATGTCCACAGAGGTTCCTCACTAAAAGAATACAGGATGTAGGTAATATGTCCTATGCAGACCACCTGAATGCTCTATCCCTGTATTCGGTCTCCTACAGGCTTTTGATGGGAGATCTATGCCTGGCATGCAAGGCATGTCATACCCCACTCTGATGGACCTCTTACATATCCACAAAACAAACAGCACTAGAATTACCCATTCGAAAGACTTAAACCTTGTCTGTGATACAAATAGGACCTGCTGGAGAGATAGGTATGTATCCCAGAAACTATGCTATCTATGGAACAGGCTCCCCATCCATGTGAATAAGAGTTTCTCCCTAACTCAATTCAAGTGCAACTTGGACAATTAGATGGGAAACCATAAATTCATCCCTGGTTTGGCACCTATGTCTCTAATGGACAGAGGTAACCTGTAAATGGTTCATCTCTCAGGCCCATGCTTGCACTTATCAAGGGTATCAGAACTTGTCAGAGATTTTAGGGTTGCATGGCTAGGCTTAAAAAGGCCCTTGTGGTTGTTAGCCTAGTAAAAACCTATGAACCTATGCACAAACTGACTACCATGAAGCAGTACAATTAGTAAAAAGTGTTACTTCAGTACATAAAATGAGTTTCTCCCTTGGAATTGAATGGAAAAAAAGGATCATATTTTTTTTTTTTTTATATTGCCAAGTCTTTCTTCAATTTAAACTATGCTGATTACTGAGGTACTGCCCATCAGATGATTTTATTTTGTCATACACAATAATTTGTGGCCTTAGAGACAAAAACATCATCATTTTTGCAGTGGGGATGGTGAAATGGCAGCAGTGTATGTTTGCATGGCAGGATTGTTATTTTATTTTTTGGTGTATATCACATAATCGAAATCCCAAAACATCGAACACAATAAGCTCAAACTTGGAATGTTGAAATGTGATATAATCGAAAGCTCAGAACAGCAAAATGTTTCCCAGGGAAAAAATGTGCTGTTCCGAGAAACACACACACAACACAAGCACACCAAAAAAGTAATCCACACATAAACACTTAAAATCCTACTTCTAACCCTACACTAAACCGTACATACACTACTATCTATCCACTTACCTTAACCCAAACCATTACCCTAAGGTCCCTAACTATCGCACACTCACCTTACCCGCTCCCTAACCCTAAGGTCCCTAACTATCCCATTCCCACACTCACCTTAACCCAGTCCGTTTGCACACTTACCTTAAACCAGTTCATAACCTTCACGCCACAGTGGAAAAAATAGCGAAGCAGCAGAAACAGCCCACCGAATTCTTTCCCTAGGAAAAAAATTGATGTTCTGCAGCTTCACTATTTTCAGCGTTCGCTGTTTTGGGTTCGATATTATAACATTCCACGTTTTACTACTTCAATGTTATAATATAAACCCAATTTTCTTATTAGTGATTATTTAACACTTGTGTATTACTACTTCTAAGTTGTAGGTTACTGCCAGCAGTAACAATGATAATGCATACAGCATTCATGGTGTTATGACCACAATCTTATGTTTTGACATACAACTTTCTTTCTTTCCACAGTTCCATAAGGATATAAACATTACAGGAACGAAACACATACAGTTAAAAAGTATCCCAAGCCCTCAAGTTTTTTTTAAATGTATTTGTGTATTTACATCTTACTTTATTTAATAACTTATTTCTCATCAAGTTAAACATTGAAATGTGTGGTCAAATTGTAATAGAAATGTCATACTTGAATCACAGTGCATCAAGATGAAATGTTTCATACACATCTTCAAAAGATAGGCTAGGTGGTGGTGGTGCAACTGAATTTGAAGAAGGACTGTTATGTAAGCTTGGTGGTGAGTTAGTCCAATGTTGTGACTTACTTGACGCAGATGATCCTGCAGAAACAGGGACCTCAAATGAAAGGTTCTGCTAGTTGTAGATAAATGCTGATGTGGCCTTCATGAAGTTTGTTGTGCTTGCCCCCCCCCCCCCACTGACTGCAATACTTTCTTGACAAGCACTTGTAGTGTCATGTGATTTACCACACATGTCCTTACTATACCTCTCAACTGTATAGATTTTTGCCTCATATTTGTGATCCATTTTTCATAAAATTGTGGTTTGCTGCCAAATTAGTGGCAAATCTTTAAAGGCTGAAGTTAGAAAATAATGACAGATCTTTGAGTTTCAGACTTAATACCCTTCAGATAATTCAAGTTAATGCAAAACCTGTTATTCTATCAACTTTCTAAGTTTGTAAGAGCAATATTTAAAACATGTCCCTATTTTGGGGCCTTTGTATCACTTTTATTTATGGCTTTGTCCATATTTCTTGCTCTAAGAGGTTGATAAATATAGTCCTCACAGTATCCCATCCACTGCTAAGGTGGACCATTACTTGAGTTTGATAAGTCCTAATGAGTGTATGAATGGAGGCAGCCATGGGTTCTTGGTGTGTCACCATGCAAAGCATCTGTGTGATTATAGCATTATCCACATTCTGTCTCCCTTACACATAGTGCTAGAAATCCTCACATACACCCTGGAGGACTCTGTGACCATTTTTTTCTGACTCTGGCAGTACTTTAAGCCTCAGCAATGTTACAACATATCTGCTGCAAGGCAGACAATGCTTTATGTCTTTCCTGAGGTAGCTGTGACAAATGCCTGTGCATGCTTGGCTCCCCCTTATAAAGTTATTCCTGTGGATACTGTACATCTGAATTTCTGCCATCATTTGAAAGTGTTCAGTGGAGATACTGGTGTTTTCTTCTGTACCAGCCTGAGTGTAATGTCAGCATGTGCTTGACATTGTGATGCTCTGTTACTTCCTGCAGAGTTATTAACATATTCTGGGTGTGAGTATCTGCCAATAAACAAGGGGACTTCATGCCATTTTGCTCAGGCTGTCTCATAAATATAACCTTGTTATCATCATCATCTTCATCAGCCATCCTACTGCTGTTATCCCCAAATTTATTGGTATAGTAGAACAGTTTTTCTTTTTTTTTTTTTTTGCTGCTGATCCTATAAAAAGTTATTTAAAAACATTACTAAATAAAGAAGTAGCATACATTACTTTATGCTGAATAAGGAGATGTGAGGGACACCTACCAAGCAGACTGCCATCATTTTCATTCTGAGCAGTTGTGGAAGGTTCACCTATTATAGTAACTGTTGTTTGTTAAATGTTAGCATTTCGCATCAGCATTCAATTCTCTATATAAATGTTTTCTACTGTTTTTTAAACACATTTTACTAAGCAGACTTTGACAATAGCTCATGTCCACATTACCTCTAATTATTCCAGCCTCATCATCATCTATAACACAGACTTCACCATGAATGAAGATGAGGTATTCCTCATCTGGTATTAATGGGATAAGTGTCAGAGGCTCCCCACATACTGGTAGGAGCAATTGCATACTTGCTCTCCTTAGTTCCAGCATATCCTACCATATCATTTGCCCTCTTATTGCACTGTGTCAATGAGTGGTTCCTTTCATCAACGATGTTAATGTCCATTGCAGCTTGTTTGGGCCCCCTTTAACAAACAGATGATTGCCATATATCGGAAGGGCTACCACAAGGATGTGGTTTTCCTCATATTTGAAGTTGTCATTTGTCTATCTTAGTCCCTTGTTTTGCATCATTACTGCACAAAAAAAAATATGCCACAGTCATACACAAAAAACTTCTAATGTAATCATCAGTCAAACAGCATAACAAACAAAAAAGCATGCTTGCCAACCTCATAATAATTAAAAAAAAAAAGTTGGGTGGCACAAACCCCAGAATCACAGTCCAGCTAACTAAAGTTGTTCTGAAGGAACATCTGCACTATCATGAATATATTCAGAATAATAAGGCAAGCAGTTTGTTAACAGATCCATCCTTCCCCTATTTCTTTCCACTTTTTATTTTCATAGTACTGTTGTTTTTTTATTCAGCAGTGACATTCAAAAATCTCCTAATAAAGACACATGAATGTTAAGCCAGAAAATACCCTTGCCACTTCAATACTTCAAATGTATACCACTGCACTTCTACTATGTATGCACAATCACTAAGTGACACCAAATTAATTATTTACTAAAAGATCACTGATCATTTCTACTGCTGCTGCAATGATTTTCCATTTACAAATGAGAGATTTACAGTAACCACTAAAGTCATTGTAATATGCATATCATATAAGTAAAGCAAACACTGTTTGATGTGAAATCATTTGTTTTATATTTAGTTGCCATATTTCTATTATTATTGCCTAGTCTAAAAAAGTCTGTGATTTTCTAAGTCATTTGCCACCTAATTCGAATAATCACAAGTTAATTTGGTGATGTTAAACTTAGTCATATAAGTTCAGGACATTTAAGTGTTTTGCATACAAATTAGGTTATTTTGTGATTATCTCTATGAATTGGATTAATGTGTTAGAGAGGGTCTGACTGAAAGAAAATGAGATTCGGCAGACATTTCATGAGTACCTGTCATCCCTGACAGGGATCACTTGCTCTGACCCCATTGAAAACACAGGTACTTTGAATTACATAAATGTAGACTGGAGCTGGCAGAGTGAGTTGACCAGGAAGTGGTGAGAAGGATATAGTTCTATAGTAAGATTTTTTTTGTTTGTCATATTAAATATAGGTTTAAAAATAAGCCACAATAAGGTTGAATAATTGAAGGTATTTGGCAGAAGAAATATATGTAACTGCAAATATGTATCTATAATGTTATAATAATTAAAAATAAAGCATAGGCATATCTGTATACATAACTGCATCTGTACACAAACATAAGGTATGATTATATGATAACTGCCAGTATAAATACAAATGTACATGAATGGGTAAAAATAATATGTATATATATATATATATATATATATATATATATATATATATATATATATATATATATATATATATACATACATACATATTTCTGAAAAATACAGAGATTTCATCTTCATGAGTAGTCTTAAAATTATTTTTTTCATGTATAAGCATGTTTGTGTTTATACAGAAACAAAAAAAATTTGCATTGCCACATAATTTCATATACAATATGTATTTTCTTAATAGTTGAAGTACATGAAGTCAGTTTTTGTGAATAAAGGATGCCCTTCATGTAGGCCAGAAAATATTGATTCCTACAGAAATTTTATAAGACAGTCATTTCTTCCACAATATTAACTGCGCATCCAAGATGGCTGAACTCAGTCAGGCACCACACCCTAGTCAGATTGGAGGTTGGGGGACAGTAGTAAAGGTTGCAGTGTCAAAGGAATGTCCATCATGAAGTTTAATGAGAAATGGCCAGATGGTAAGTTATGTATATATTTTTAAATGATCGTCTTATATGCTTACAGTAAAGACTATAGTGTCAAGTGAATGACTAGGATGGAGTTTAATGAGTAATGACAAGTTGTGTAATTTACGTATACATTTTTAATCAATCCCCTTATATTCTTACAGTTATTAATCAGAAAATTATCAAAGCAGACATTAATGTTCTGAAGTATATGTACTGCATAGGTTCATAGGAACATAGTTAGGTACTAGGCTATCAGCTCAAGGACCTAAGTAAGCCTAGCCAATAAGGTTCCCTGGCTTACGCCACCCAAGAAAGTTAATTTCCTGTGCCCCTGTTGAGCAGAGCCACAGAAGTGATCCCCAGTGTGTATTTCCTATTTCCCATCCACTCATCAAGATTTTTCTTGAAGAGTGCTAAAGAGGAACTTTGCTTGACATAGATGGGTAGCTTGTTCCAGAGTACAGGAAATCTCTGGGACAGGAATTTATCCCTCCAGCATGTCCTGTTTATTGTGGTGACAAGATTTAGGTCCCTAGAGTGTGTAACTCAGAGGGACTGGGATTGCTTTAGGTGTAGCATGTCCAACAGCTCTGGGTTTAACATAGCTTTATATGTTAGGCAGATATCTCCTCAGAGTAGGTGATATGCTACAGAGTAAAGATGGAGTTTTTTGAGACTGTCAGTATAGGGCATCTGTGTGAGGTCAGTGATCCTCTTTGTAAGATACTTCTGTGGCCTTTCCAGCTGCTGCAGATGTCTTGTGAGGCAGCATTGTACTCTATAATGGGTCTAATGAGTGCCGAGTAGAGGGGAACAATGACCTATTTTTTCCTGGATGAGAGCCCTTTTGTGATGAGGTGTACCACATAGAAGGATTTCCTGACTACTGTGGTGATGTGATTATTAAAGGAGAGACTACTGTCCACCTGGGTCCCAAGGTCTCTTATCACACATTCGGCATTAAGTAGACTACCGTTTATGTGGTAGTTCATGGGTACAGAGTTTTTACCAAAGGGGATGACAATGCACATTTTGGCATTGAGCTTGAGAACATGCCTCTGAAACCAGGCATCTGTCTCAGTGAGGCCCTTCTGTAGGATGTCCACATCATTTGGGGACTCAACTATGGCTCCTAGTTTGCAGCCATCTGCGAACTTCGTTAGCCAGAGGCCTTCTGTGTCAGCCTGTAATTCAGAGAAGTAGATACCAAACAGGAGAGGTCCCAGGACTGAACCCTGTGGTACTCCACTTGTCAATGGTTTCAAGTCAGATTTGGAGTCTGCAACTTTTATAGTGTGGGTTCTGTCAGTGAGCCAGTTGGCAACCCATCTTGTGATGTAGGGATTTACACCTAGTTTAGTGAGTTTAGCTATAATTCCAGAATGGGGGGTGGTGCTGAAAGTCTCGACAAAGTCAAGATAGGCCATGTGAACCACATTACCCTCGTCTACAACATTGGTGACTGCCACAAAGAAGTTGATCAGGTTCAGAAGGCATGATCTGCCTTTCACAAACCCGAACTGGGTGGGGTCCAGAGTTTGGAGGTTTCCAATGTCTTGTTTATGAGTTTCATGATGATACGTTCCATGGCCTTGCAGACCGGGCTCGTCAGGCTTTTAGGGCAATAGTTCCCAGGATCAGTGGCATCTAGTTTTAACACTAAATATGTTTTGTTTAATGAAAGTTGAACTGAAAGGAAATAAAAACTTCCTTTTAATTGCTACATTTTTGTGTGTGTACAAAAGATTGAAGAATTGATAATTCAGGTATGAATAAAAGATTGTTAATGTACATAAAGCAAAATAAAAAAGTTACACATGCAAATAATTGTAAATATTTTGTATATTATATACAAAATATTTACAATTATTTGCATGTGTAACTTTTTTATTTTGCTTTATGTACATTAACAATCTTTTATTCATATTAACAATTCTCTTCACTCTTTTGTCCATAAACAAAATCATATATTTTTCAATATTTCTGACAATATCCATTTTCCATTAAGTTTTATCTCATTCATCCTTTTATTCCAAATAATCCATATTATACAAAACAATTTTTATCTATATTTTTAACATTATTTTTCTTCTATCATCATAATAACCGTATTCTATCATATCCATATTTATATGTTTTATTCCTTTCAAATTTTTGTAGTTTCATCTTCATATTTCACACTGAGCTAATCAGAAGAAGTCAGAAGAAGGGCTCTGAGCAACTAATCTGTGATATATAACATTTAGTATCCTGTTTTATGCTTACTTTGGAGTTATTTCTAGCACTTTTATTGTCTGCATATACTTTGCTAGCTAGTTTCACTGTGTGTGAGATATTAACTAGAAATTTTCTACAATTGTTAAGCATCTAGTTGGGTTTGTTTGTTCTGATTTCCTGCTAAGAGAGTGTATCATATAACTTGTTTGCAGTTAAAAGCATTCTCTAGAGTCTCCTTGATCCTTTATCTGTATAAACATTTCTGCAGTTTTTTTTTTTTACCTAAGTAGTGCTGGTAGTGTAGCATCGCCCATATTCAGGATTGTGTTTTGGACCTAGTTGTTTGTTAGTAGAGGCTGTGTGTCTGAGCACATGTTGTAAGCCATCATAGCTTAGCTAAAGCCAGTATAGCATTTCAGTGAGAGTGAATTGTTTGTGGTCATTGGCTGACTGGGGTTGCCTGGACTATGGTTTGGAGTAAGCACTTCATTGGTTCTTTCAAGCTTTTTTTTAAAGTTGTTTCAGGTTTCAGCTTTGTTACTTAAGAAGTTAACTTGTGAGTGTTTTGCCATTTTACACTGAGCTAATCGGGGGAAGTCAAAAGAAGGCCTCTGAGCCAACTAATCTGTGATATATAACATTAAGTATCCTGTTTTTTTCTTATTTCTGAGTTATTTATAGCACTTTTATTGTATGCATATACTTTGCTAGCTAGTTTCACTGTGTGTGAGGTATAAACTAGAAATTTTCAACAATTGTTACGCATCTGGTTGGGTTTGTTTGTTCTGATTTTTGTTTCCCAACCTCCCTCACTATTGGCATCCTGTTTTTTATACTTGGTGGCTTTGCAGTTGTCTGCCCCTACTGTAAATTTGATCTGGGACACTCCTCCCAGTCTAGTGTCATTATCTCATTCTACCTAATCCAGGGAGAACATTTGAGAAGGCCAACCCATTTAGTTTCTGCTCCTCCTTTCCCCTTTCCACTTTAAAAAAAAAAAGAATGCTAAGTTTGTTTCATGCCTTTCCTGTAAGTCATAAAGTCAAGATACAGATTTGCTGTATCCAAGACTGTTTGTAAGCTTCTGAGCCACCAAGACTTTCTGTGTTGGAGGGAAGCCTTCCAGCTTAATTATGTTTCTCAGAACTAGCCAATTTTCTAGTTTCAGCACTCAAATCTGTTTCTTTGAGCTTAGCACTTGTTCAGAACTAACTGTAAGCACTACATAAGCTACAAATTACTACAACACTAAACTTTCCTCACTTGTCTAGAGGAAAACAGTTTTTAGTACTTAATAAATAAACAACTATCCAGGCATGTCTAAGGGTCAGCTCCCGGTGTTTTCTCCTGTCTATCTGATGAATCTGGGAATCTTGGGGCAATGCAGCAATTGCCTCATGTACACAGACAACCCTCTCCTCCTACCACCTAACACTACAACCTGTGAGAGATGCACTTATATAGCCAAACTGGAAGCAAAGCTCTCTTCACCCAAGACTGGACTAGACAGTAAAGAGGAGAAGGTAAACACTTGCACCACACCACATTCATCACATAGTCCCTCAAAACCTACACCACCAAGACACACACATAGAAACACAAAACACACACACCTACATTCGCGGATGCTCTCAAAAAAATTTACCCAAGCAACAGGGACCTCCAAAGCAGAAATGCAAGCAACCTCTACCCCCAACACAACCTAAATGACACATAGCCCACAAACTCAGTGTGCCACCCAACCACAGCCCAAAAGGCATAACAATGTACCCAACATTCTAGTCATAGATGACGCTATAGTTAGGCACACTGATGTTCCACTCACCAGGTTAAACAAGGAGAAAGTTACTGTCAGCTGTCAGGTTCTGCCACATAACGTATGCACTCAGCTCACTCCATAACAAGTGCAAATATGACTCTGTCATTGTCCATGTTGGTGTGAATGACCTGAGATGTACCTCCCTGGACTACATGAAAAGAGACATGGAGGAATTGTCTGATCTTGTAGCCCAGGCAGGTATGACCCTAGCCCTGAGTAGCATCCTGCCATCACCCAGAATGATACCACAGTACAAGGACAAAATGATTGACTTCAACAATTGGCTAAGCTTCTGTTGTCATCCTAAGGGGATCCAATATCTGTCTGGGATGACATTATTGACAAACTATGATGCTTTGCCAGAGATGGCCTGCACCTGTCTCCCTTGGGATTCTGGATATTGGCTAAGGCTCTTGCCACCACTATAGTGCCTTTTTTAGCCAAGATTCAAATGACAAATTTGCCACAGTAACAGGTACAAGCAAGCAAAATCTGAGGGTAATGGTACTTAATGCTAGAAGTCTAAACCTCAAAATGCACTCACTCAAGCCACTCCTTAAAATGAAGAACATCGACATCTGTGTAGTGACAGAGACCTGGTTCAAGGCTCCAGAGAGCACCCCTGCATTACCAGGCTATAATTCATACCACACCTTTTGTCCACCTAACCTGGACCGAAGCACTAAAGGCAGAGGTGTGTACATATTCATTAAGGATATTCACACCTCCAGGCTAGTTGCTCAGCATAATGCATCCGAGATTATCCAAGTGCAACTAACTCTTGACAAGACCACAATCAAAATTGTATCTTGCTACAGATCACCAACCATGCCCCAGGATTCCCACTCCTCATTTCTTGATACACTGGAAAATATTAGGGTACAACATAACACCCTAATAATGGGCGATTTCAACTACCCCAATATTAACTGGGGAAATTACTCATGTACTAACTCTTGTGCTCAACTTTTTCTGGAATTCATAAATGCCAATGCCTTGGATCAACTTATCCACACCCCCACCAGTGGCAGCTGTATCCTAGATCTGGTCATTATCAACATGGGCAACTGGAGTTCCACACCAGAGGTCAATTCCTTGTTGGTCAGATCCGACCACAAGCAAATCACCCTAGACATCCACATTCTATCCCCACCCTCCATTAGGGAAACCACCGTAAAAAAATTTCTCCTAAGCCAACTTCACGCTTCGTAAGACAGTAGTGGCAAACTTCACGACACCCATGCTGACGGACAATAGAGGTACGACTACTGAATCCTATACAATTGCACTTTATAAGCACTTACACAAGTGCATGGATCGTGCTACCCCTAACAGAACCAAGATGCTATCCTCCAAAAAAAGGAAGCCAATGTGGTGGTCCCCTGCCATAAACAAACTCTACAACAGAAGAAACTGTTTCAAAAAAGAGCAAACTCCCATGACTGGAGGAAGAAGCTGAGATGCCTTATAAAATCCTCCAAAGCTAGTTAAGAAAACAAAATCGCCACTGATTCTAAAGACAACCTCAAAGTATTCTATAGCTATGTCAAAAATCTCAATGGCAACACTCAGATCAGCTCTGAATTACAGCACAATGGCACTAAATATACAGAAACAACTGATATTGCCAACATCCTGGCAGATAGGTTCAGTGCTAACTTTACCCCTCTCTCATCCCCTAAAGGGCCCTTCTCTATACCTACCCAGTTCGGATTTGTAAAAGGCAGATCATATCTCGTAAACCTGATAAACATCTTTGAAGTGGTCACCAAAGCCATAGATGAGGGTAATGTGGCTCACACAGCCTATCTAGATCTCGCCAAAGCTTTCATCACCATCCTTCATTCTAGAATTATAGATAAACTCACTAAACTAGGTATAAATCCCCATGTCACAAGATGGGTTGCCAACTGGCTCACTGACAGAACCCACACTGTGAAAGTAGCAGACTCTAAATCCAACTTCAGACCAGTGACAAGTGGAGTACCACAGGGTTCAGTCCTAGGTCCTCTCCTGTTTGGTATCTACTTCTCTGAAGTACAGGCTAAAACAGAAGGTCTTTGGCTAACAAAGTTCACAGATGACTGCAAACTAGGAGCCATAATCAAAACTCCTAACAATGTGGACATCCTACAAAAGGGCCTCACTGAGACAGATGCCTAGTGTCAAAGCCATGGCCTCAAGCTCAATGCCAAAAAGTGCATTGTCATCCCTTTTGGTAAAAACTCTGTACCCATGAACTACCACATAGGTGGTAGTCTACGTAATGCCAAAAGTGTGATAAGACACCTTGGGACACAGGTGGACAGTAGTCTCTCCTTTGATAATCACATTGCCACAGTAGTCAGGAAATCCTTCTACATACCTCATCACAAAAGGTTTCTCATCCAAGAAAAAAGAGGTAATTGTTCCCCTCTATCCATCACTCATTAGACCCATTATAGAGTACAATGACCCTTTTGGTATGTACCTCACAAGACATCTACAACAACTGGAAAGGCCACAGAAATACTTCACAAAGAGGATTACCGGCCTCAAACAGATGCCCTATGCAGACCATTTTAAAAAACTCCAGCTTTACTTTGTGGCATATCACCTACTCAGAGGCAATCTCTACCTAACATACAAAGCTATGTCAAACCCAGAGCTGTTGGACATGCTCCACTTAAAGAAAGCCCAATCCCTCTGAGCTACATGTTTTAGGGGCCTAAACCTTGTCGCCACAATAAACAAAACATGCTGGAGGGTTAGATTCCTGTCCCAGAGACTTCCCATACTCTGGAACAAACTACCTATCTATATCAAACAAAGCTCCTCATTAGCACTCTTCAAGAAAAATCTTGATGATTGGATGGGAGATAGGAAATTCACCCCAGGGATCACTTCTGTGGCTCTGCTTGACAGGGGCACAGGAAAATAATTTTCTTGGGTGGCAAAAGCCAGGGTACTGTTTGGCTAGGCTTATATAGGCCCTAGGGCTAATAGCCTAGTACCTACCTATGAACCTATGAACCTATTAACATAATTTTTCTATAATTCCTTTACACTTTCACAATTCAAATAACATGGTCAATAGTCTCTACCTCACCACAGTAATTTCAAGTTCTACTTTCCATTTTTTTATGACATATTCAACTTTACTGTTAATTATTTTATCTTAATCTCAACAAAAAGTCTGTACATTCAAAATATTTGTCACATCTCCCTATCCTTCCTTTCATAGCTTTTATTTTTCTTTCCTCTTAATGTTTCTTCAGGTATGCATACTAATAATTACTAGTTATATTCGCATATCATTCAATTCTATTTTTTCTATATTACCTATACTAATTTTTATAACAAAATATTATTTTTCATTTCTGCACTTAAATATCTTTTCCCATTTTTGAAATGATTCAATGTATCCAAATTTCCTTTATACTTTTCTTCCATTATCACAACTATTAATTCTTTATCTCTTTCCTTTAACAAAGATAACACTTTTGTATAAATTCAACAAAGTTGTATAAACAATTGGATTAATTAAACCTAATCCTCCTTCTTGTTGTTTAACATAAAGTAAACTCTTTTTAACTACATTCCCATATAAAAGAAAACAATATAGAAAATAATTCTTTTTCATATTTTGCAGAAACCATGAACACACTCACTAATTATACCATGACCCCCTATTAATATTCCAAAATGTGCACGCTGATTGGCCAGCGTGCACGTTGTAAATCGACTTATACTAATGGAAAAGGTCTGGTCGCCCGGACCTTTTCCATTAGTATAAGTCTTTTTTAAAACACTGTCTCGCTATGTTAAAAGAGTTTAACATAGCGACACAGGTTTAAAAAAAGCAACGGAGATATCTGTTGCTTTTTTTAAAGCTGGCTCGCTATGTTAAACTCCTTTAACATAGCAACACAGTGTGAAAAAAGCAATGGAGATCTTGCTTCCTCTGTTGCTTTTTTTTAAACCTGTCTCACTATGTTAAATGGGTTTAATATAGCGAGACAGCTTTAAAATAAGCAACAGAGATCCCCATTGCTTATTTTAAAGCTGTCTCGCTATGTTAAACCCATTTAACATAGCGAGACAGGTTTAAAAAAAAAAATCAACAGAGAAAGCAAGATCTCTGTTGCTTTTTACTATTTCGCTATGTTAAATGGGTTTAACATAGCGAGACAGCTTTAAAATAAACAACGGACATCTCCGTTGCTTATTTTAAAGCTGTCTTGCTATATTAAACCCATTTGACATAGCAAAACAGTAAGAAGCAACGGAGATCTTGCTTTCTCCATTGCTTTTGACCACAGCTCTGATATACTGCGTAGGCATGCGCAGTACATCAGAACTGCCGCGGATACCAGACAGCTGCGGAAGGGCAGCAAAGAGGCATTATACAATGCCATTATTTAAGAAAAGCAATTATTTCTTTTCTTAAATAATGTCATAGTATAATAGCAATAACCCACTTCTGGGTGTGGGTAATGCGGGATTTACCCACGGTTGTCTTTGTTTGGTGGGACCAAACCACGCCAACCGTGGGTAAATCCCACATTACCCACACCCAGGCGTGGGTTATTGCTGTAATATGCTATTTTACCTAATATAGCAGAAGTAATTAAATATGCATTTTAAATAAATGACAACTTATAAGTTCTCTAAAACAAATGCATATTCCTTATTTTGGTAATAATATTCTGCCACTATATTGTTCTCTGCTGCTCATTACTGAATTTTATACCTAAAATTTCTATCTTTTCTCTGTTAAACTGAGTCCCTCCTGTTTTCCTCTATTATTTATAATCCTTCATTTTTATCCTAATTTAAACATAAACCAAAAACTTATAGCTTTTGGCTAAGATTCTTGATAGTTATCTACATCCACCCTTCATCTTTAGAAATTAATATTATATCATCAGCAAACGAAAACATTACTAGAACTTGAATTCCTTCTTTCATACAATATTCTGCTACCCTCAAAGTTAAATGTATCTCATTAACAACCACAATCATAATTAATGCAAATAAAATATGGCTTGCTGGAGAATCCTGTCTTATACCAGTTTTTATTTTTATATCTTCATTTAACCATCCATTTATTACTAATGTTACTTCGTTCTTATTTTATATTGGAACAGAAAATATTAATTATTTTATTACTTATGCTGTACTCTTTAGAATCGCCCATAAAGTTTCATGTTGTATCTTAACAAATGCTTTACCCACATCTCCTATCAAGATTTCTAAGCTCTGAATTTCTATTTATCACATCATCTACTTCTTCCTTCATTATCATTAATAGTTCTTGGCTCCCTCTTCCCTTTTCCGCAAATACTGTTTCATTTAGCAACTTGTTCACTTTACTTTCCATTCTTATATCAATATCTCATAGTCTACCTTGTTCAATATTATCAGTCTCTAATTTGTTTGTATCTTCTTTTTCCCCTTTGTTCCATATAAATGTCATATGTCTAATACATATGTCTTCATCGACCACCCTTTTTTTAATCATTCATTTCACACCTCTAAAAATATTTTTTTCTGTCAATCTAGCATATCTTTATACAGTAAATATTCAGTTCCATCCAAACCTGTCTGATTCCAGATTTACTGCCTTTAATACAATTTCAATTGTTATGTGATTTTCTATTCCCTCATTATCGTCTTTAGTTCATTTTATCACTCTCTGTTTATGCCCTTTTTCTGTTTTGTATTTTGAAAATATCTAATATATTGTTTTATTACATGTACTATTTCTTTCTGTATCTTAAGAATATTTCCATTTTCATTTCTTATTTCTCTTATGTCTCTTATATTTTATTTACCACTGTATTTAAATATGGTGCCATTTTCTTTCTTTCTGTGTAAGAAATATCGTTGTTTAAACATCAACTTTTGAATTTTTCTTAATTCATTTCATATACCTGTTTTCTTTCCAAAAATCTTTTCTATGTCATATTATATCTCTAAATGCTTAATGGCTGATTTCTTTATACAGTGTTTTTCCTGTGTTCTTTTTACCTTTTGCCATTCTAAAGCACTTATTGTACATTTTAGTTCCAAACATACCCATCAGTTTGTTCATTTCTTGTAAAATACTATCATATCTATACAATCTTCCCATAATTCTATAATCAGACTAAAAAAAAAACAACAAGGAAAACCTAGCCACGCTATAGTTTGCACTGTGTGATTCCTCGAAGCCTCTTGTAAAAGTGGATTATGAGATATATATTCAAATAACCCTTAAGAACACCAGGCATTCTTAATGCTAACTTTTATAACTATATTCTCTTTAAGTTAAACATTTACACATTGTATATCTGATATACTGCCTACTCCTTGCAGTACTACTACTACTGCTAATAGGAATAATGATAATAATAATAATAATAATAATAATAATAATAATAACAAAAATAATAATAATAATACTAGTAATAATAATAACAAAACAACAATGATGATGATGATGATGATGATGATAATAATAATAATAGTAATAATAATAATAATAATAATAATAATAATAATAATAATAATAATAATAATAATAATAAATTACCCCAGTTAAAGGTGTTGCATACTTATCTAGGTATAGCTTTACCATATCTGCTACTCGAAGAACAACCTGAAACATTTCACTCATCTAACAGAATACATTACCTGAAGCTAAAGAGTGTGAGTCAAACTATGAGTCTTTCTGGACAGATCTGCATGACTACCTCAGTAATTACTATGAATGCAACCGTTTTAGTATCTCATGCTGTTTTTTTTTTTCAAATGTAGTTTCATTCTCATTGAGAAATACTTTCAAACTTATTATTCTATCTTACATAACGGGACTTCTTTGCACTGCATATCTTGCTAAACTTTTTCATATCTTTTTCTAAATAATATTATTTATTTTATTCCTCATTCTTGTAAGACATTTGGATATAACTGCATTATATACTCTCTTTGTTTCAGATGAAATTAAATTTCTACATTTAAACTTTTATATATTTTTTTTTAGAAATGTTAACTGCATATGCTAATTTATGCATGCATGTATTTTATTTTCTTATAGTTTCTCAGATGTACATTTGACTTTGGCTTGGGTCAGGCTGAAAATCATCTTTAACCAGTCCAGTTCACCTATAAGGTTAATATATAAACTATTTAAATATACTGTTGTATGCAGGTTAGGAATTGAAAGAAATAGTTTCCTGGAGGAGAGGAGAAGAGAAGATGAAATGAACTATTTCCTTAATGCAGGGTAAAAGTACTTGTTGTTGCTTGTCTTTTTCGGCTTTTCCCAGTTAGGGGTCGCCACAGCGGAACTCCAGTCTGCTAATGATTGGCAGTTGCTTTTTATGGTGCCGAGTTGCCAGCCCGATGCCCAACCTTCAGCGAAGGCACGCCCATTCACACATGTCTTTCGTAGGCCACTTGTCCATGGGGAAGACATGCAGACTCCACACAGAAGGCACTCCAGCCGGGAATCGAACAGGAGAACCTCTTGCTGTGAGGTAACAATGCTACCGCTGTACCACCGTGCAGGGTAAAAGTACTATTAATTTAAATTTGTTGACAGAGACAGAGGACTGATCTTTAATATTTCTGAGGAACAAAACAGATAAAAATGAAGTGAAGAAACCTCATTGTTTATAAATAGGAGAATACAGATGGACTTAAATGTGTTAATGCAGAAGCTAGCAGGTTCATAAAAAGGATATCAACAAGAGCTGATCTTGGGTTTTATCATAAAGGAGAAACACTCATCCATCTAGTTGTTACTGTACAGGTATACCGTTGTATAATATAAATGACCAGTTTGGGAAGAGTGACTGGTAGCTGAAATTATTTTGAAACTATAGCACCTATATGACCAAGTTGGAAATCAGTGAATAAGAGGGCAAACTTTGATCCGTACTTCTAAACTCATAGAAAATTACTAGGCTATCAGTCTGCAGAATACTACAAGCCTAGCCAACAACCAAAAGTCAGAATTAAATCCTGTAGGTAAAAGCTTTAGTCATTGTGTTAACCCCTCTCCAGAAGAGTGCAGAAAGTATTAAGCTAGTTGGTAATGACTAGCCATGTCACTTAAGTAAAATATGTAACTCAGACATACCTAGGAGAATTTTCAGTAAATCCTTTTTCCTCAAGATATGTCAAAAAGTGCAAGAGTTGTATCACTGAGAGATATAAGTAATTTTACTTATGTCAATCAAAAGAGCTGCAGCAGGACATGGGATTGCCAGGGACTATCTCACACTAGCTATGCCTGAGAGAACGAACTACCAGTAATCCATTAAATGCCACTTCTTTATTACCTCTAGGATAGTGTGTTCAGTTTAAGAAGGACCTTGTTGAGGTTATCCTCTATTATTTTAGTTTGATGTTTCTAGACAGAATTTCGTGAACAGTGTTAACCTTTTCTGGCCAGGTGGTAGCACCATTAGTTCTACCACTGACAAAGTAAATACAAATTATGAAATTCAAGCTCTAGTTTCAATCAGTAGCAATAAAAGTATAGTCTCTTAAAATTGTAATTCCTGCTGCTTATATGTGCACCCATGCCATTATTCAGATGTATGTTAGTAACCAGAATGATGAGAACTTGTGCATTCTAAAGGGATTGTTTGTGTCTTTCGGCTTTTTCCCAGTTAGGAGTCGCCACAGCGGAACTCCAGTCCGCTAATGATTGGCAGTAGAGTTGTACATGCTGGCTTGCCGGGCCTAACGCACAACCTTCAATGAAGGAATGCCCGTTCATGCATGTCGGCACACAGAAGACGCTCTAACTGAGGATCGAACGGGCAACGTCTAACTGTGAGATGACAAACTAAACATATATGCACTTTTTCTGCAAATTCCGGTGGCTCATGGTTAGTACAAGATAAGTAATTGTGCATTTTTTACTGTACTGTATGAAGGCTCATTCACTGTAAGGTATTGGCATTAATGTCCTAATAAACACTTCTAGCAGCAGCCAACGTGTGCAAAATAAGCACAGACCTGGCATGCTGGTGCAGAGTAATGGTGTACCAGTTGTATTCCACGTGCCTGTTGTTTGATTTATGGCTCCAGTTCTGGAGGATGTGGGCAGGGTTGTGGGAGGAGTGATGGGACATCAGGGTTGGGTGCACTCATAGTGCACATTGAAAGGTGCAATATCCTTGGTGGAGACTGGAGATACTGCAGCTCGTGGTTTTGGTGTAGAAGCAAGGCTGCCTGATGGAAACAGTCTATGTAGAAGTTAAAGGATAGTGTTCACCATCAGGTGACTTGCTGGGTGCACTCAGAAAGCTTGTGCACAAAATAGAAAAAAAAAACTTGAATCGCTCAATAAACTTGTCTGAATAAGGGCCCCAAGTGATGCACCCCTGCCACTGTAATGGGGAATGATGGACAGTGGTGGTAAACAGAGAAATAAAAACTGGTATGAATTAAGTCAGTCTATGCCTGCATGAGAAACTAGAACATTCTGACTCACTCTGTGAACCCTAGAGCTGCTGGTGCTGTGGAAGAGGTAGTGTCCCTCTCAGCAGGACAATAGTGTAACATCCATCATCAGAAATAAGTGGAAGCTCCGTGCTTAGGTGATAAATGCAAGCTGAAGAATGTCAGGCAACAGTGACCTAAAGCAGACTGCATTAATGGCTGCATACAGAAGCAGGGGACTTATGAAGGCTCCACCTCAACCATAATGTAACCACTTATCAGCCAAGCACAATAATGGGCAGTATAAGCTGTGGTCCCGTCACTCCTCCCACAACCCTGCCTGAGTCCTGCTTTTACTTTTTAAAATAACATTTGTTACTTTTGTCAATGTCTCAAAATATCTGTTTCACAGCCATGCATATCTTTCACTATATTCCTGACTGCTGTGAAGTCACCCACAGATGAGCACAGTTGGAAATGCCTCCTTGAGTCTATTGTCTGAAGTATAGCTCTAAGCACACCTAGTGTCTACCCAGAAGGAGCATAAGGCACAGGCACCAGCAAATGATTTACAGATGCTTTATATGTAAAGAAATGAAAACAGACATTTTGCAATGATCCTTTTTTCCACACAAATACAATGTTTTCAGTGTTACTGAAAAATAAGGTCTTGCTTAAATAGAACATGCGGAATGGATATGAAAATGTCATTTGATCCTGGATACCCTGCTCATAGCCTTATCATTTTTAAACTCACAATGATGATGATCTTGCATGTACACAGACAAACACACACATACAAATACATACACATATAAACAGTTATATAGATGTCGACACATGGACATAATTCTGATGATTAAGTGCATTGCTTTATACTGGAACAGGGCTTGGCAGTCAAATCATATTCAGCCCTGATTCACTGGAAACAAGAATTGAAGAGAAATGGAGTTGTTCCACTTGCAGAACCCCTGTTAAAGCCCTTTCTAGAGGTTTATTAGTTTGTGTTTCACACGCTTATAAATAACAGGTAGTGTGAACTAATGATATGCAAGTTATCAAAAAAAAGAATAAATGTGTGTGTGTGTGTGTGTGTGTGTGTGTGTGTGTGTGTGTGTGTGTGTGTGTGTGTGTGTGTGTCTATATCTATATATAAACACATACATATCCACACACACCCATGCATGTGTGTGTGTATGTGTGTGTGTGTGTGTGTGTGTGTGTGTGTGTGTGTGTGTGTGTGTGTGTGTGTGTGTGTGTGTGTGTGTGTGTGTGTATACATATATTATATACATATCCACATAAGCCTACTTGTTATGTACATGCATGTGATCGTGTGCGGAAATGTGTACATACATGATTCTTGAGTTCACATGAATAAACATCACAAAAATCATGGATGAGCAGAAAATTATAGTCTTTTTTTTTTCAAGGCATCCATTAGATTTGAAGCCATGTATTTTTTTTTTTTTTTTGTGAACAGATGGTTCTCCTCCTGATTTTTGGAAAGAACACCTTTTTTTCCTCTTTTTTTTCTTTGTTTTCCATTTCGTGCTACAGTACGTGACATCATCATTGGATCTTGCTGCTCTCCCATCTGTACGAGACACACTACTGGGCTTCCAAAGGTTTCAGGCTTTGCTGAGAGAATAAGCAAGGAACAGGTGCCTGTACTGCATTGAGTTACCTTTGTTATTTTCCACTAAAGATGTGCTACAATATCGCACATTCTCTTCTTTACATGAGCAGGCAAGTGAAATTTCTTGATTCCTATAAATACATACATTTTTCTTTCCGATATCACCTTCTCTTTATGTTCTTAGCATCATTCTATGAATTCAGAATATAATATATGGAATTTCAATGAAGAATTTAATTTTCAATATATAGTCAAGATGAGATGTTCCAGCAAAAAGACCTTGCTTCTTTTATTTGATTAAATTCTAGTTTGTTTTGTTTTTAGCTGTGAACCCAATGTACCTCAGAAATCACATTTGGTGTCATAGTGCTCTGCAATACTTATGTATGCATGTATGTATGTATGAGTTAAGAAATAATTTAAACTGGTATTACATCTTTAGGATTTGATACAAGGTCATTGTGCTGATTACTGCATGCAAAGTATGCAGAAACTGAGGAAATTCATGTTTCCTTAATATTTAGTTCTGTGCATTAACTGTTTTTACTTTCAGTATACTATGTGTGTTAATTTAAACGATATGAATATTAGGAAATACCAGGGTTATACCTGAAAGGCATCTTGAACAGCTTTTTTCCTCATTCTGGTTTAAGAAATATCCTTTCAACATTTTGAAGAGTTTGAATATAATGTAGTAAAGAGAAATTTGCAATTTTTTCATGAAAATATCAGAAACATAAAGCAGGAGAAATACATCATCTCCCAGTCCCCTTCAATACTACACATGACACCAAGTGACATTTGACAGACAGATCATGCACTGCTCCAATGGCCGGAACTTCCAGTATGACAGTATCCTTTGACTGCTGTGCTAGCTTCCCTTAGGTCACTGATCTGCTCCTCACTGCCTGTCTTCTCCTCTTCAGACTGGACTCACCATGTCCGTCGGCCACCACAGACTCACTGGTAGGCAATTCTTGGAACAGATCTCCCACTTGCAAAACAATGGCCACCCATTTCTGCCACAAACTCTGTACATCAGCCACCTGCAAACAAAGGACAATAATAAGACTAGAAAAAAAATCCTTCAGCTTACCCTTCCACAATAAATTGCACTTGCCCTTCACCTACAGCAGCTTGGCTGGTGACCTTGCATGATGCCAATAAATTCACTACCCTTATTCTGTCAGTGGAAGACTATAAGCTCCTACTCATCTTGCCACAGCTCACCCTAAAAGGACCACAAACTTGCATCTGAAATCCAGGCACCACATACACATCTACCCCCTTGAGAAACACGAATGATAATCGAGATACATTCTTGAAATAATCTATTACTTTGATTATTACTTTTATTTTAAAAATACATTCTCTTCAGAATGCACCAAGAGGGGACAGAGCCAAAACATGTGCCAAAATAGGTGACAGTTGAGATGTATACATCCTTCATTCAAGACTGATCCATCTGACCCTTGCACTGACCCCGACACACAAATTCTTCCCCAGCCAAGGTGCAGACAAAGTGAAACAAAGACAATAAAATGAATAGCCTTCCACCTGATGTTGCACCCTATACAAATGCTGCCAGATGAAGCTATCCTCCACCAGTAGTGTTGAGCCATACAAGCAGACGCACAAACAGGAAAATATTTTACCTTTTTATTTTTACAGACAAACTTCTGAAGTACCAGACTGAAACCCTACAGCAAGCACAATAGGCATTGCTGTTTCCATACCAGGATTTCTTTCCCCTATATCTCCCATTACTTGTGCCAGCAATTAAGGCACAATTCATGGTAACCTAAACAATCCTAACAAAACTACACTGGGTCACTACCCTACCAGGATAATCCCCCCATCCCCCCACAAACACTATTAATGGCTTATTACCTCCTCCATGCATGCTACTATTATCAAAGATCTACCTGTTCACAAAAATACCTACAGGTCATCTTGAATGTAAGCTTGCAATGTAGCAAGATCATACCAAAATATGATTCCTCTTCCAAGTTACAAGTATATAAAACACCTAAGTCACACCCTAAATTTACTTCACTTCCTCTAAAGACCCCTTAAAAAGTTAACAAACTCTTCCCTTCACAGAATCTACTCAAAACTATCTTCATTTCTTAATCTTAATCTTAATCCTCTTCACCAACAAACTCCCTACCCACAACACTCTCTAACCCATACCAAAGATGTCTGTGGACAAATTAGTTTGTTCCCAAGCCCTCCTTTATGCTTCTTTTACTGTTAACAGAGTGTAAGATTCAGATTTCATAACATATGCTTTTCTCTTGAAAATCTAATACTGATTATTTCAGGCTCACAGCAGAGATTTACTTACACATAGATAAACTTATTATCAAAGCATGCGTTGGTAGCTATGAACAAACATTTCTGACAGCCATTTTTTTCTGATATAGACTGTTTCAGAAATTGATTAACTGACAAAAGTTATAGCAGCAAAACGTTCTGAAAATATCTCTCACTTTATTATCAACAGCTACGTTTTTATGTTTTTTGTTATTTTCAATAATTTTTCTGTGCGTATATGTATATCACAGTAATATAAGTAGAGGTATGAAGAAAGCTCAGTAGCTGAAATTCTGCTCTACCATGCTGATTGTATCATTAATTCCTTTGCAAATAGAGAATCTGGCAATTATTGAATGATAGTTTTTGCAGGAGTATACTCACACTATTTCTGTGAATTAATGGAGAAAATGATGGGGTCGGTGAGCAAGGTATTACAAGATGAAATGCTCTTTGTAAATCAAGAACTACTTCTACATTTATAACTACTATAATGGCACTTTCAGGTTATTAGGAGACGGGATCACAAAATGTTTATTACAAGCTGTAGGTCTAGGCTCTGCCTCTTTCAGTAGTATTTGAATGCAAACATCGTCTGTCTTACTTCTTCAAAGAAACTCATGTTCATTCTTAGAATCAATGCGATGACACTAAAATGGAATGATCCTGTTGTTAAATCTGGCCAAGTAAGATGACTTAAGAGGTTTTTAATTGTGTTATCTGAGTAATTACTGCATTTTGTAGTTTTCTGAACATGATACATTTAAAAAACTATACGAGCTTTAAGGTTGCACTCAGTAAGTTTACTACTTCATTTGAAGATTTTTGTTAAATATTTATAGTCTGTCACAATAATAGTGAATACGTTTATTGTCTTACCTTGAAAATTAGAGTTAATTTCAGAATAAAGACTTGGCTGCAAGACTGATCACTTGACCTAAAAATCACAGAAGGCATGGTGTTTCAAAGATTTCCTGGACAACTCTTTTTCTGGTGCTTGCAGTCTGCAATTAATTTAAGTCAAGTAAATTGGAGCCAGATTCCAAAAGACTTGTCTCTGTGAATATGATATACTCTATAGTGAGTCTGCCCTGACTGCAGAAGATTTGCTCTCAGTGTAAGTAACTTAATTCAGTGTAAGGCACTATAAAGAAGGTTTACTCTAGAGTAAGTCCGACCAAAAGCAAGTCTTTTGGAATTCGGCCCTTTAAGAAGAATAACTGTTTTAAGTCAAAATCATGGTAATATTTTCACTCAAAATCAATTTTGCCTGTATGAAATGAATTTTAATTGCTGAGGTCTAAATCATGATGTGTTGCTTTGTAGGACATTATATGGGCTGCCTCTGCCTGTATATACAAACATGATCTGAGGTGAATCTAAGTATGGAATACTGAGAAGAATACAGTAAACTGTTATTTAGTGAGTATGCAGGCATAGTCATGGGGTTTGGCATGCATCATACATATGAGCCAATGATGGTGACCAATTTTGATCTACTTTGGAATAAAACCAGGCTTAAAGAAGTTTTTGGTAGCAACTGTTTTTTTTTTTTTTTTTTTTTTTTTTGTTTATTATTTTTTTTACATGGACAATTACATCCATAAGCAAATTGTTTATTGTATTTGCCTGATTTGTAGTGGCTGCAGACTAGGACCACATGTCTGAGTATTCCTGGTGAACTTATGAGGCTGTGACTGAATATTAAATGTTGCAGAAATGTTAAGGGAAAAATGAATTTAACTGACTTACAGAAAAAAAGCTATACCCCCAGATTCTCCATGCCTTGCATGGCGTGCAGGATTAGTGCAGGAACTCTAACAGGCAATATGTCTGCCGTGCAATACAGGAACAGCCTGCAGGGGCGTACACGAGCGCTCCTGCACTAGTCCTGCACAGACTAAGCCCCTATATGCAAATCACCCAATTTGCAGGAGAAATCCATGCAAATGAGGTGAATTTAAGATCCAGGAAGCTTGAAAACGGCCGTGCAGGACTAGTGCAATCTGCAGTAATGTACTCGGTTAGTAACCGAGTACATTTTTGAAAAATCAAAAACGGAGCCGTGACAGCACCAAATAAAGTCTGCATATCAGTTAGGAAGCATGCCAATGGCCAAGTATAAGGCCATTGGCATTGTAAACAGCCTAAAAAATAAAAAAAAATCAACTTTTATTTATTTATTTTTTTTCCCGATCTCGGCTGTTTAAGCATAGGGCAGCGGAGCGCAAATGGGATCGGGAGGAAAATAATAAAATAAACCTAAAATAAGTATTCTAACTAAAATCACTATTCTGCCATGAAAGTCAATGTCAGGCAGAAGACAACATGGCCAGTGAGTAGTGGTTGCTATGGAGGGATGATCAGTGTGAGACATATTACTATGCATTTGCAGGCAATCTTATGCAAATGTGGGGAATGACAGTGAATCCCAGTTTTCCCCAGCATACTAGTCAGGTCCCAACAGTGTAAGAGTAGGAATAGCTTAGTGCAAGCCAAGGAGTTAGCTGACATCATTGGGGGGGGGGGGGTGTCAGGCATATTGTAAGTGGATTAGAGCCCTGTGGCTTAGGTTTGCTCCTAGCTTAGCACAGCTAAGCAAGGGGGTGTGTCTGAGTCTGCCTAGAACTCTTTACATTGCCTACGCAGGTGTGTGTGCTGCGCACTGGGTTTTAAAGGAAGAAAAAAGAAGTTAAACCAGGAAATAGCAGCACTGTGCACATATGAGCACTGTGTTTGTGCAGTGCACCCCTTGGCTTAAACAGGAAGGCAATGGGAAGGGAAAACAGCAGTAGGTTCATAGTTCATAGGTTGGTACTAGGCTATCAGCCCTAGGGCCTATACAAGCCTAGGCATACCAATTCCCTGGCTATTTCTTCCCACACTATTTACTTCCCTGGACCCCTGTCTAGCAGGGCAACTGACGTGATCCCCGGGGTGAATTTCCTTTCTCCCATCCAATCGTCAAGGTTCCTTTTGAAGAGGGCCAAAAGGCACTCTGCTTGACATGTATGGGCAGTCTATTCCAGAGTCTGGGGAGTCTCTAGGTCAGGAACCTATCCCTCTAGCATGTTTTGTTTATTGTGATGACAAGGTTTATATCCCTGGAGCATGTGGCTCAGAGGGATTGGGATTTCTTTAAGTGTAGCATGTCCAACAGCTCTGGGTTTGACATGACCTTGTATGTTAAGCAGAGATCGCCTCTGAGTAGACGATATGCGACAGAGTATAGCTGGAGTTTTTTTAAGGCAGTCAGCGTAGGGCATCTGCTTTAGGCCTATGATTCTTTTAGTGAGGTATTTCTGCGGCCTTTCCGGTTGTTACAGATGCCTTGAGAGGTGCATACCAGATGGGGCATTGTATTCTATAATGGGTCTAATGAGGGATGAGTACAGTGGGACAATGGATGAAAAGCCCTTAGTGATGAGGTGTGCCACATAGAAGGATTTCCTGACTCTTGTGGCATTGTGTTTATCGAAGGTGAGACCACTGTTCACCTGTGTCGCTAAGTCTCTTATCACACTTTCAGTGTTTAGTGTACTGCCACCTATGTGGTAATTCATGGGTGCATGTTTTTTCCCAAAGGAGATAACTATACATTTCTTGGCATTGAGCTTGAGCCAATGGCTCTGGCACCAAGCATTTGTTTCTGCAAGGCCCTTTTGTAGAGTAGCCACATTATTTGGGGATTCAATAATGGCTTCCAGTTTGCAGTCATCTGTGAACTTTGATAGCCATAGCCCCTTAGTGTTGGCCTGTACTTCAAAGAAGTAGATGCCAAACAAGAGCGGTCCCAGGACTGAACCCTGTGGTACTCCACTTGTCACTTGTCTTTAGATGGATTTGGAGTCAGCTACTTTTACAGTGTGGGTTCTGTCAGTAAGCCAGTTGGCAACCCATTGGGTGACGTAGGGATTAATGTCCAGCTTAGTAAGTTTATCTATGATTCCAGAATGGGAGATGGTGTCAAAGGCCTTGGTGAGGTCTAGATAGGCTGTGTGGACCACCTTACCCTTGTCCATGGCTCTGGAGACTGATTCAAAGAAGTCAATCAGGTTCAGGAGGCAAGATCAGCCCTTCACGAACCCAAACTGGGTGGGGTCCAGTGTTTGAAGGTTGCCAATGTATTTGTTCATAAGTTCAATGATAATACGCTCCATGGCTTTGCAGATAAGGCTCGTCAGACTGATGTGACAGTAGTTTCCGGGATCCAAGGTGGATCCCTCCTTGTGGAGTGGGATAACTGTAGCTCTGCGCCACTCAGTGGGCACGAAACCTGAGGTGAGGCTATGATTAAACATGACACTTAGGTGAGGTGCCAGTTCATATTGTAGTTCATGTAGTACACAGCCTGGGATGTCATCTGGGCCCATGGATGCTGTATTCTTAGCTTTGGCGAGTGTGTTTTTTACCTGTGTGTCCATTATTACCAGAATTTGGCAATCTTTTGGTATTGAGATGGGCCCTTTAGGGGGTGGGGGGTGAAGTTGGCACTGAATCAATCTGCCAGAATATTGGCAATATCCTTGGGATCAGTATATTTAATGCCATTCTGTTTTAGCTCAGAGCAGATCTGAGCATTGCCATTTAGATTCTTGACATAGTTATAGAATGCCTTGTGGTTGTCTTTGGAATCTTTGGCAATTTTATTTTCATAACTATCTTTGGAGGATTTTATGAGGGATCTCAGCTTCTTACTGGGGCTGGTAAGGGAGTTTTTTGCATCCTGGGATTTTCCTCTTTTCTGCAACAGTTTCTTCCTTTTGTTGTAAAGTTTGTTTTTGGCAGGGGACCACCAGATTGGCTTCCTTTTTTTGGAGGAGAACATCTTGGTTCTATTTGGGATGGCATAATTCATGCATGAGTGGATGTGCTCGTACAGTGCCTTAGTGTAAGATTCAGCAGTTGAACTTTCAGCTCCTGTCTGCATGGGTGTCATGAAGTTTGTCACTTCTGACTTGAGAAGCATGAAGTTGGCTTTAGAGAAGTTTTTTTATGGAGGTTTCCTTACTGGTTGGTGGGGGTGGGATGTGAATGTAAAGGGTGATTAGCTTATGGTCAGACCTGACTAACGAGGGGGTGACCATAGGTGTGGAGCATCGATTTCCCATGTTGGTAATGACCAGGTCTAGGATATTAGAGCCCCTGTTGGGACTATGGATTAGTTGATCCAGGCCATTTTAATTTATGAATTCCAAGAACCGTTGAGCAAAGGTGTTGGTACACGAGCAGTTTTCCCAGTTAATGTCAGGGTAGTTAAAATCACCCAGTATTAGGGTACTTGGTTCTATCTTAATATTTTCCAGTATGTTTAGAAGGGTGTAGTGAGAATCTTGGGCATGGTGGGGGATCTGTAGCAAGCTACAATTTGGATTGCAGTCTTACCTAGTACTAGTTGCACCTGGAGAATTTCAGACGCATTGTGTTGGGCAACTAACCTGGTGGTGTGAATATCCTTGGTGAATATGGACACTCCTCCACCTTTAGAGTTTCGGTCCTGGTTTGGTGGCCGAAAAGTGTGGTAAGAGTTGTAGCCTGGTATTGCAGGGGTGCTCTCTGATGCCTTGAACCAGTTCTCAGTTACTACACAGATATCGATGTTCTCCATTTTTAGGACTGCCTCGAGAGAGTACATTTTGAGGTTTAGACTTCTAGCATTGAGTAGCATTACCTTCAGATTTTGCATGCTTGCACCTGTTACGGTGCTTGTACCTGTTACAGTAGGAAGGTAATCAAGGAGAACTAGCATAGCTAGCAGGTGAAATGTATCAAAATCAGACAATTACACAAGTAGCAGACCAGCCCAGCTCAGAACACTACTATAAACTATGCAAACACCTTCCCCTCTGGTTTTTCCCATACGCTACACCACCGGTGTATACAAGTGGGGAACTTTTAACAAACAAAACTGCAAAATGATAGGGGCTGCAGCAGGCAACATAGAACAACATATGCAAGAGGCTGAGGGTGGTGAGGATGTGAATTCTGCCAATCAACCCATAGTGAGGAGACGGAGAAGAGTGCACAGACCCAGGGTAACCTACCAGGGGCTACATGAGCTGGAGATAGTGGAGCACTATAGGGCAGACAGGGACCTCCTACAGCAAATTGTTGAGCTGTGCCAGCCATGCCTGACATACTGAACTGACCGAGGGGAACCCATCCCAGTGGATACCGAGGTATGTGTAGGCCTAGGAATACTAGCCACAGGTAGCACCCAAAGTGCAACTGGGGATATCATGAGGATCTCACAGGCATCAGCATCCAGAGTATTGCACCAGCTCCTGGATGTCATGTCAGTACATGCCAGTGAGCATGTATATTTCCTCAACACCAGTGAGGTGTAGGCCAGCAATATGCATCTCTTCCACCAAATAGCAGAATACCCTGAGGTAGTGGGTGCTATAGACTGCATGCACATATGCATCAAAGCACCACCCAGTGATCAGGGTAAGGCCTACATCTAGCACAGGGGCCTCCCCTCCAACAACTGCCAGGTCGTGTGCGATGCCCAGGGCATTATAATGAAGGTGTTTGTGTGCTGGCTGCCTGGAAGCTATCACAATTCCCACATTTGGCATCTGACACATCTGTACCAGTGATTTGCCAATGGGAACATACCCTATGGTCACCTAATGGGGGATGCTGGTTACACACTGGAGCCATGGCTGATGACACCCATCAGAAATGCACACACACCTGAACAAGAACGCCATAATGAGGCACACACACAGACCAGACATAATAGACTGTGTGTTCCAGTGTTTGGACAAATCCGGTGGAGCCTTGCAGTACTCACCAGCTACATGTACCCAAATTGTTATGGTAAGTACCATGCTACACAATATGATCCTGCGGAAACAGCTGCAGCAGGAACAGCACGGGGCAGGGCCACATAGACTCCCACCAATGCCAAGGCCTGCACAGGCACAGAGTGACTCAGAGGAGGAACAACCTGAGCCTGCCCCAGTAGGCTGATGGAGGCATGCCCAGTATGCACTGGCCGTGGCAAAGAGACAATGCATAGCACATACACTGACACAGTAGGGACCCAGAGAACGATACCACTCTCTGACTCACACATAGAGCAAAAGGGATGCCAAACAGGACACTACCTGTGCTCAACCATGTATAGGGAGTGTACTATGTGCATCCAACATAGGCAGCCCTCCAGCACCATCCTCAATCCTGGCACACCCAAAACGTAAGTCAATCAACCTACCAATTGCCAAATGGAGTAGAATTTGATGTTACCTGTATCTATGGTATGGACGTGAGCATGTGCTGGAATTTGGTGGCTGAATATTATGGCAGCAGATAGTAGACACCCATAGTGGCACCATGACATCTGTAACACATACTGGAGTCACCATAGTAGTCAGTGCTAAACAGGGTGAGAAAACCCCCTGCAAGAAATGTGCTGGGCGATATGTGTGTCCATATGACTCACACATGCCAGCCAGGGAGGTTCACATACCCAACAACAGTATCAGCCAGCAGGACAGGTATAGACAAACCTAAACAGAGCCTTTGGATTATGTCTATGGGTAACATCCCCCCTGGCCTGCACAGACAGACTACAGCAGGTCAGGCAGTGGGATGTTAGTTCTGAAGGGTAGGAAGTCAGACACTAATATGTAGGGCAACCAAAGCTAAGACCTGTAGTACACCGATATGCCTCTAGTCAGTATGATAGGTTAGAGTACAAAATGAAATGGAGTACCTGACAAACCAGCACAGTCATAGCAAATGTGTGCAAGTGCAAGTGTGCCCCCCCATCCTATGTAGATATGTAGAAACAGTAAGGTGTGCCCCCCCAATCATGTGTAGAAATGTAGAAACAGTCAGGTGTGCCCCCACCCCCCAGTCCTGTGTAGAAATGTAGTAAAGGTCAAGTGTGTCCCCCCACAACCCTATGTAGAAATGTAGTAGCAGTCAGGTGTGACCCCCTCCCATGTAGATATGTAGAAACAGTCAGGTGTGCCCCTCAATCCTATGTAGAAATGTAGTAACAGTCAGGTGTGCCCCCCAATCCTGTGTAGAAATGTAAAAACAGTCAGCCCCCCCCACAACTCTATGTATAAATGTAGGAACAGTCAGGTGTGCCACCCTCTACTCCCATGTAGACATGTAGAAACAGTCAGGTGTGCCTCCTCAATCCTGTGTAGAAATGTAGTAACAGTCAGGTGTGCCTCCACAATCCTGTGTAGAAATGTAAAAACAGTCAGGTGTGTCCCCCCACAACCCTATGTAGAAATGTAGGAACAGTCAGGTGTGCCCCCCACTCCCATGTAGACATGTAGAAACAGTCAGGTGTGCCCCCCCAATCCTGTGTAGAAATGTAGTAACAATCAATTGTGCCCCCCAATCCTGTGTAGAAATGTAGTAACAGTCAAATGTGCCCCCCCAGTCCTGTGTAGAAATGTAGTAACAGTCAGGTGTGCCCCCCACGTCTATATATACATTTGGAAACAAACAGGTCTGCCCTTTCCCCCAATCCAGTGTAGAAATGTAGTGACACACAGGTGTGCCCCCCCAATCCTGTGTAGAAATGTAGTAGCATGTATGAGTAGGTAAATACAAGTGGGGCACAGATGGCCAGAGGTGGCCAAGGTAGCAGGATAGGTTGTGGCATTTGCAGAATATGCAGGTCTGTGTGAGGTAGGATAGTGTGTGTTTCATAATGTGTGAGAGTGGTCAGTATTTATTTTATTTATTTTACATTTGTTTACCGGGCTAGTCCAACTGGATATATGTCCATTTTCAGTGGAGGCCCAGGGAGAAAAGCTCCGCTATAAACTACTAAAACAAGTTAAGCTTATACAAAAAAATTATAAAATAATGCAAAATTAAAAGAATAACAAATAGTATTTAAGAAACGTAACATATCCAACTGCAAGTTGTAAAAGCATCAGAGTACACAATGAGGCTTGGCTTAGAACAGAATAATGAATATTAACTAGAAAACTGTATTACAGAAATAAATAGGAATAAAAAATTTAGATATGTATTTATTTGAAGAGGAATTTCAAGAGGGTAGAAATTGAGAACTAGAAATAAGGGGATAAAGGAATCAGAGGGCAAGTAAGAAAAAAAGTTCAACTAGGGTTGGTACAAGAGCAGAGCCAGTGGTTGGAAAGGAAGAGTTTTAGTTTAGCTTTAAAAATTGGGAGTGAAGATAGTGTAGTGAGGTATTGAGGTAGTTGGTTCCATATTTTGCCAACTGAGTTGGAGAATATGGAGTCACCTGCTAAGTTATTTGATTGGGAAATTTGAATCAGTATTTTGTAAGAAGAGCGTAGGTTCCTCAGATTATTGTAGGGTTGTATGAGAGAGGAGAGTGTTGGAGTGTTGTTAGGGTGATAAAGGGCTTTGTAGGCAATAGTAAGTTGGTATACAGTATATATGCATGTTGAGGTAAGACCTGGTGGCCATTGCCCACTACTGCTGATGACAGGGACAAGCTCTCACAATTGCAGTGCCAAAGACAAACCCACCAGTATAACACATGCTAGCAGTAAGCCATTGCAAATGTATGGTGGTAATATGTGTCACCATCTGAAAGACTGACATGGCATGACTGTTGGGCTAGATATACAATCAGTACACAGGGGAAAGTACCCCAGACATACAGTATATATTGTGTAACTGTGAAATGGTGACACCCTTGGATTTGTACATATAGGTATGCATCACAGTAACAGGAACTGTAGTAGGGGATACCGGTAATGTATGCCTGAACACCTACAGATCACAAAAGAGGTAGGATTGATGTATAGGGAATCAGCTGATGTACCTGCACATGCCAGCATAACTGTAATGCCCCATGCATATCTGTATGTGAGATGCAAGTAGTGTCCATAGCACACATGCACCCAGCCACGCAAACATTACCCCCAGGCACCTCTCTGGCAATATCGCTGCTGTGGGGAATGGGTACAGTACGACCCCACCTGTATATAGCAATAGCGGAAGACTGCAACATGCAGTGCAGGTGTCCCATGCAGGTGTGTCCCTAGCTGTAGGTAGCACCCTGCCAGCATCCACACCACCTGATCAAGACTGATAGAAGGTATCGGCATGAACAAGTATCACATCTACCCTGTCAGCTCAGGGGAATATACTGTATGGTGGTCTGGGACTGTTGGACTGACAGAATGCAACAGCCTGCCACATCTGGGCTGCATCAACACCTACTGCCCCACAGGTGCCTGCCAAAGGCCCGTGTCTCACATGTAGTGCTAATCCATGTTATGTCATGGACACCCAAATAACAGCATAACATACTCCATTTAAGCCATATGCAAGGCCATGTGGACAAACCACAGTAACATGTCCACCATGTCCCACTGCAGGAACTGTGGACCAACACCAACATACACCTGTGATGTGTTAATACCCTTAGGGAAAATATCAGAGAATGTATGCATAATGTATGGAAGAGGTTAGAATAACAGAGGGGGGTGTGGAAGCATGGGCAGCATGGAATGTGCAGGGTCTGGCACCAAGCTGTTTGAACATTATCCCTGGCTGCAAACACATAAATGGGTGGCTACACACCTGCCCGTACACCACAATAGGGTAAATGTTGTGAGCCATGGCCCCTGCCTCTGGCTAACATGCAAATCTGTACAGCTGTGAGACATTGTCACAGCAGGATAAGGCCATACTGCCATGTTGATGGGTGGACAAGTATGGGATCCTCTGCCAGCACTGTACCAAGGGGCTGATCTGGATACACAAACCCAGCACCAAGTGTCTGCAGCTCCCCCTCCAGAATGCCATACCTTACCATGAATACGTAGGTGTCTGCCCGCAATACCAAACACAGCTGCAATCACCCTTCTCCCACAAGTCATCACTGTGAGCAAGAATGTCCACCTGACAGTACATGAGGACAGAACACATCACTGTGTATAACAGTACACATGCCTGAATATCTCTACTAACAGCAGTACCATGCAGCTGAAGCAGCACAGACACAATCATGTACAGTGCACATTATCCCCTAAAGTTTGTCTCCCATATTGCCAAATGATAGATGGATACCCTGCAGAAACAGTATGCTACCTGTAGGTGTACAACACAAAGGTCTGCACTGCAGTACAAACTACCTGGAATTGATCCACACATTCAATAGAGAAGGGCATACTGGGCATGCTTACACACTTAGAGAAATGAAATCAATGTCAGCCAACAACATACCGAAAGGTCATACTGGGCATGCTTACACACAAATGAAGCCCATGTCTGCAAACAACAGTGGACCATGCATATCTGGTATTTGCAGGTGTTAGCTCAGACACTCCTCAGTATGCAACAGTCATGTTTTGCACACACACCAGATAGGAATACAGGCATATATCCAAGGACAACACACTATAATAAGCCAAAAGTAGACATACACAGATGTGTGGAAGAGAGTGACTGTTACAAGGGGACATCCATTATGTGGCCTGTTCCACCCAGCACATAGCCAAATGGCTGCAACCATATGAGGTTTGGATGTCACTTACTGTAGACCTTAGCCACTGGTATCTGTCAGCATGATGGACTATGTGGTGCAAGTGCTAGCTGTGCAACATGACTGTACAAGGAAGTAGTCATCTAGCAGCTGTATACATGTACCTGTGGAATATAACACTGCATGTGCCAGCATGCAGTGTGTCGACTTCTAGATGAATGGGTTATGACCCATGCACACACACTGCCCTCCCCATAGCTGTACTATGACAAGCCTGCCATCCACTTTGAAATACACCCTTGTGAAAGGTGTAGGCCAGTAATCTCTGTGGTGCTTCCTATAATTGCGTACTGCTGTAGTGTGATAAACTAGTTAGGTAGGAGTTCTAATCCCAGACATGGCAACTGTGTGCTCTGTCTGTGTAGAGAGCAATGCTTTCTAGGCTAGTCGCACTCACTACAATTCAAATGCCCTACTTTGCCAAGGCTGCTGATGTCATACACTGTGAAATACACCTTTTGGAAAGCTCTAACCCAGTAATCTCCAAGGCACGTCCTATACCTGCATACTGCTGTAGTGTAATAAACTAGTTAGGTAGGAGTTCTAATCCCAGACATGACAAGTGTGTGTGTGTGTGTGTGTGTGTGTGTGTGTGTGTGTGTGTGTGTGTGTGTGTGTGTGTGTGTGTGTGTGTGTGTGTGTGTCACTGTCTGTGTAGAGAACAATGCTTTTTAGGCTAGTCACACTCACTGCAATTCAATTGCCCTACTTTTTCAATGCTGCTGATGTCATACACTGTGAAATACACCTTTTGGAAAGGTGCAGCTCAGTAATCTCCATGGTGCATCCTATAACTGCGTACTGTAGTGTGATTAACTAGTTAGGTAGGAGTTCTAATCCCAGACATGGCATATGTGTGTGTGTGTGCGTGTGTGTGCGTGTGTGTGCGTGTGTGTGCGTGTGTGTGCGTGTGTGTGTGTGTGTGTTTCAATTTTAGTGTAGAGAGCAATGCATTTTAGCCTAGCCACATGCACTACAATTCAAATGCCCTACTTTGGCAATCCTGCTGATGTCATTCATTGTGAAATATACTTTTGGGAAAGGAGTACTCCAGTAATCCCTGTGGTGCGTCCTATAACAGCTTCATGCTGTAGTGTGATATAGAACTTTGTTAGGGGTTCTATTCCCACACATGTCGGTTGTGGATGTTTTGTGTGAGTTTCAATGTCTGTGTGGGGAACAATGCATTTTAGCCTAGCCACACTCACTACAATTCAAATGCCCTACTTTGGTACTCTTGCTGATGTCATTCATTGTGAAATACACCTTTGGGAAAGGCATACTCCAGTAATCCCTGTGGTGCATCCTATAACAACTGCATGCTGTAGTGTGATATCAAACTCTGGCAGTAGTTCTATTCCCACACATGTCAGTTGTGGATATTTTGCATGTGTTTCAATGTCTATGCAGGGAACAATGCATTTTAGCCTAGCCACACTCACTACAATTCAAATGCCCTACTTTGGCAATCCTGCTGATGTCATTCATTGTGAAATACACCTTTGGAGAAAGAATACTCCAGTAATCCCCATGGTGTGTCCTATAACAGCTTCATGATGTAGTGTGATATAGAACTCTGGTAGAGGTTCTATTCCCACACATGTCATTGTGGATGTTTTGTGTGTGTTTCAATGTCTGTATAGGAAGCGATGCATTTTAGCCTAGCCACACTCACTACAATCCAAATGCCCTACTTTGGCAATCCTGCCAATGTCATCTAATGTGAAATACACATTTGGGGAAGGAGTACTTCAGTAATCTCCATAGTGCATCCTGTAACTGTGTAGTGCTGTTGTCTAATAAACTAGTTCGGTATGAGTTCTAATTCCAGACATGACAAGTGTGTGTGTGTGTGTGTGTGTGTGTGTGTGTGTGTCTGTGTTTGTAACTCGCATCCTGTGTGGAGGTGGTTGTGAGTGTGTAACAACTAGACTCAATCTGGAGTGGGTTTTGCAAATTTCTTATATGGTGACCCTAGTATGTATCACAATGTCCACCATACAGGGATAACAGATGCGAAATAGTGGAGATGCTGGGGTGCAAATCTATACCCAGACATGTGACATCAAGGCCAGACAAACAAAGTTAGCAAAAGTAGTATTACCCAGTGAACACTCTCAACCCATGCCTCATACACACACACACTTTGCCTAGGCAACAGCCGCTATGTTGGTAGTACCCTGCATATTGCACACTGATAGTAACTATAGTGCAATTGCAGTGTGCTATAGAGGGCATGGCACCCTGTCCATCTGTGAAATAGGCATGTACATGCCGACAGTGCACCTTCCCCATGTTCCACATTGGACACCTGCAACACCTGTGGTGCCATTAAATCTGACCTACAAAGGACATACCATGCCTGAAAACATGCCCTGTATGGACAGATGCCATGGACAGCAGGGAATGCCGGTATCATGCTATCAATGTGAGTGCAGGTTAAATCTGCTGTCCATTACCGGTTTCCACCACATGAGGCCAGGACTGGCACATCTGATGATAATCTGTGTACACAACATGGGACAGACACCCCAGGTACAGTTCCACATGTCACTGTACATGCATGTGGGAGGTGTGCACATCCCAGACACCGTCCATGTCATGGACTAAGGAACACATACATGGCAAACAATGCACAGCATTGGCCACACACAATAGTGACCCAGGTGACTAATTGTGAATACAATATCCACCTGTGTGGACAAATCCAGAAACTACACCCCTGAGCCACAATGTAGATCATTGTCATGTGGGCTGATGCCAAGGTACACCCATCACCTAGCCTTGTACAGCTTTCTGGCACAGTCAACCATTACACACCCAGGAAACAATGCACCCATGCATGTCAGTACTGGCACAGTGTGTGTATGTGTGTGTGTGTGTGTGTGTGTGTGTGTGTGTGTGTGTGTGTGTGTGTGTTGTATGATCACATTCACACTCACTACAACCACCATCAGCATACTGAAGCATGCTGTCCAATGTCAGACACCTTCACATACCCTTTGCCCATATAACCTCTGTATGACCCCTGTGGTGCATGTCATACCTACACAGTAATGTGTTGTGGCAATCTCACTAGTGATGAGTTGTATTCCTGGCCCTGATATGTGTGTCAGTGTGTGTGCATCCCTGTGTGAGTGTGGCTGTGTTGATACTGGCACCTGTCCATGCAGGCAGGCACGTGTACTACACCTACCATATAGCTACTATATCCCTGTTGCAGATGCCAATCACCATCACATATATGTTTTGAGGGCTCCTCAACATGTAACCTATGTGGCGCATCCAATAACTGCATAGAAACATGATAGCACTACATAGTCATCACGGGCTTGATACCCTGTGCTGGTAGGTGTGTGACACACACATGCTTAAGTTTTGCTTTCCCACCCCTCACTGACTTTACTTTGACTGTGTCTGCCTCTCTCACTCCCTCTCTAGTGGATGTGGAGACCTACACCTGTTTTGCTTAGGCAGCAGCATGTGTATTGTAAGTGATACTCATGATCAGCTTATGGCCTCTGCATGAATTGCAGCCCTCCTCTAGCTGATTGCATGTGGAGCAGCTGTGGTAACATTTCCATAGCCAATTGCATGGAAACACACTCCAATATCTAGGAACATCATGTTGGTGTTGGGCCTTTTCATGCACTGTGAGCAGGAACTTGATCTGTTGTTTGGCAAACAGAATCACAGATGGATTGGAGATTTACCTCTAACAACATACACTGTAGAAACAGGCCAATACACAGGAGGGGATGTGCCTGACTTGGCTACAGACTGTAAGTGCTGCTATACTGCAATTGGAGTAATGTTGATTTTACAGTGTGTGTTTGGATATGGCTGTCCTACATATTTTAATACCTGTCATGTTATAGCTATGTTTATGAGGAAACCCCCATCTGTAGGGTCATCTGCAGACTGGGCAGTGCGTGGTGCCTTTTGTTTCTTGCATTACCCACAGAGCACCTGTCTGTGGACTGCAGAAAGTAGGGTGAGTATTGCAGTCTGTAGATGGTGACAGCTGTGACACTTAACTGACTTCATATCCCTCATAGGACATATACTGCAACAAACCCTGTTACAACAGTAAATGTATGAGGTTATCACAGCAACATCTCAATATTGGCCCTGTGTTTGTGCCTCCTGCCACAGCTCTGTCAGCCTTTGTACATATGCCATGCAGTAAGAGGCGCATATGTGCTGTACACCATATTTATTGACATCGTATCTGATAACAAGCCAGTGAGATGTCAGACTGCTACACATGTTATGTATAGTAGGGGTTATATTTGATGACATAATCTGGAGATTCTGTGGTTGTGTGTACAGTACTGAGGTCTGTGTACTTATGGTGATTGTTGACAGTGTGTGTTATTATTAATATGTTCCTTGGCCTGTGTACAGACTGTGGTAGATGTCATTGCTCTTGGTCCTGTTCTATCTGATGTTACATGCTGATCCACTGTATGTTACCTTATCGGCTTACATGTTTGGAGGGCTAAACACACACATGTCCCATACCACAGACAGGCATCGGACCACACTGTGTAGTGGCCCAGTATATGTAGGGGTAGTGTGTGAGAGACACATATTAGGATGGTGTTGAACAGATAGTCCATATACTATAATATTATGCTAGCTTACCATATGCAGCTGTGGCTGTGTTCACATTGGTTGTGGTTATGCACTTTTACACAGGTGTCTGTTACTCTGTGCTGTGATATCCCAGTAGAGCCTGCTATATATGCAGGTACATGTCTATTCCCCCATAGGAAATGTAGACCAGTGTTTAGCCAGTCTGCCTGAAGCCTGCACAGTGCTTTTACATGCCTAGCAGCTTAGTGTACTTACCCAGTGAGATGTCATGTCCAGATACTTGCTGGATGTACTCCTGCTGGGCCACCATAACAGTCATGTATGTCAGACAAAGCAGTGGGATGCTGTACAGATGTATGTCAATAACTAGTGGTTAGTATGTGGTCATGGCACCCCTGTACCAGTGGTTATTATGTGTCAGGACAGACAGGGGTGTGTAAATGCATAACCTATGGGGGCAAATGTATACCAGTAGTTATGGGTTATACCCATCTACATGGCTGTTAACATCCACATTGTCAGGCTTGGTCCACATGTTTTGCAGTAAGGGGTTCTGTGTATACTTCTGGACTGTCCTGACTGTGTCAGACTATCCACATATATTGGCCATATCTCTGTTGTAGTCCACAGGAGTAGTGGGCTGTAAGTATATCACGCTGCAATTCCTGCCACCAGTCCACTGCTGTTGTATCCCCCTCACATACAGTGGGGCTGGGGTCATATATGTGTGGGCTTCACCTATACACTACATGTATACTCTTATGTACTCCAGAGGCCAGTGTATGTAACAATGGTATATGGCCCTATATTATTGAGTTGGGGGGTGCACCATAAACAACCTAAGCTGTTACAAAATCTGGGGGTTATCAGGGGTGAGCTGCCTTAAGGTATCTGGATATACAGTATCATACAATTCACTTATATTTAAATCGGGTTAATACAGGCCTACTGCCTCTTTCCATACAGACTATTCTGTTTGTCAGTGTGCTTGTGATGGCGTCAGTTATGCCTTGTTATGTAACAGTTACATCCCATTGTGTCAATTGAAGTTTTTACCAGCTAGTGATTGTGTACAGAGTGTAGACAGAGGCTGCCGAACTATACACTTGCATTACTTACTGTTGATTGTTTCATATCCTGTGACCCAGTCTGTCTTTACTATTGTACTATTTGAAGGGCTTGTCCTGGACAGCAACATTTGTGAACCTTTCCAGACTACTGTATTAGTATAACTGTTTCACAGTTGCATTACTCTGTTTATATGGATGTCAGTGTCTGAACAGCTATATGACATGGCATATAAAACTGTAATAGTACACAAATAAAGTTTTCCATTTATGCAAACCTGTGTGTGGTGTTATATCCTATGACCTCTCTGTGGGTATATGTTGCAGGCAACAATTGTCATTTGTATGGGTGGGTCATACAGTGTCCAGTTGTTTAGGTGTTAACTGTAGGCATAGTGTCTGTTCCATATTGTCTGCACCTTCTACATATGTATCTTACTGTACATATCTCTGCATGTGTATGTATAGTCACATATATATATATATATATATATATATATATAATGTTGATAGCTTCCACATTGTACTTTACCTATGGGAGCCAGACTGCACTGCATGATATGTTATCAATACCAGCCTGACAGAATACAGGAGGGATGTAGCACTGTTAACACCTTGTGGCCACGTCGTGTCAGGTCCTGGTTATGGGATCTGCAACACTTGGTAGTGTATTGCAGGGCGGACGTGTTTGGCTGTGGGGGGGGTGTATACCTTTTTGTACAAAACTTATATATTGTCTGGGGCCTCTCAACTCCATTAACGGTGCATGTGGATATATATGTTGTAGTTATTTTCCCTTTGCTATCTGCAGATGTATGTTCATATATATATATATATATATATATATATATATATATATATATATATATATATATATATATGTGCTTACATAAATGTAACTATGTCCATTATATATATATATATATATATATATATATATATATATATATATATATATATATATATATATATATATGTTGACATAAATGTAACTATGTCCAGCTGGATATATATATATATATATATATATGTATGTATATATATATATATATATATATATATATATATATATATATATATACTTACATATATGTAACTTGCTGTATATATTTAGACATATAGATGTTGACATATAGATGTAGGCATTTGCATGTATATATGTTCATATATATTTATATATAATGTATACATTCATATATATATGTCTACATATATAGATATGTTGTATCTGTTTAGATAGTAAAATATTTACACAAACACACACATACATCTAAATGTTGGAATTCATTCTCTGTACTGTAGACTGACTGGGCTGGATGATATATTTGTGAATACATCAGGGCTATGTATATCTGACACGGCTTAGTGGTAAATCACTTTGTTTATGGTGTTCTGAGTCCTAGGTTCGAGCCTTGCAGAGACTGTTTTTTTTGTTGCTGGGCAGAACAAGGGCCGTTGGATATAGAGTGATTAAGGCATTTTTTAGTTGTAAGTGGGTTTGGTGGGTTTGTGCGGAGGTAAGCACTGCTAACTTCAGGTTACAGTTTCTTATACTCAGTTAGCTTCTAAATTGCTTAACCAGTGTATGCATTGCTTACCCCCATGCAAACAGACTGAAACCCACTTACTGCTTACTCCTGCTTACTCCCATGCTAATTTCTTTAAAAGAAAAGAAAAAGGGGTTGATAGGAAAGTGCTGAAAAAAGGGGCCCAAAGAGAGTAAGACAGTAGGAAAACTAGCCAGGGATGTGCAGGAAGACTGTAGGGAAGGTCAATAGCTGCCCATTCCTTCTATAGCAACAGCTGTACATATACACTAATTTGGAGGTAGATTTGGACACTCAAACCCCTGGGAGGGGATGAGGACAACAATAATAAGTTGTGATGCCATTTAGACCAGATTACATGTATCCAGTGGACACATGTACAAAATGGATAGTTATGTATGGGGCGAGATTTTTTGTGGGAACAGATTGCCTTTTTTTTTTCAGGTGAGAATGGGATGTTGGGGAGGGGTAGTTGGTATATTTGGGGAGGTAGGTTGGGTAGGTTAACAGACAAGACAAACAAGATGCATACAGGGGTGGTATATGACACATGTGTGGGGTAAACACCTTGATGGGGAGGGTTGTTGGGAAATTGGAAGCCCATGAACCCTCTAGTGGGAAAAGTGGGACTGAGGTCCCCACCCATGGGCAGTTACCACTACACTGTCACAGCCCCGATGGTGGCTGTGCTGGGGGCTGAGTCGTAGAGCCAGACTGAATCTCTAATTGTGACATGTGGCCCCCCGAGCTGGCATAGAAGATCATCAAGCTGCTGGTTGATCTTTCTATGCACCATGTCCCTTACCTGGCAAAGGGTGACAGGTGTCTGTCCATGCCCACTCTCGGGGGGGGTGAGCCCCATCTCCTGAGGCAGTTCCACCCAAAGGTGGTGCAGGACCCAACAGACAGGGAGTTCCCGGGTTGAGCCACAAACATGCTGGTTCCTGGTTTCATGGCCAGCTGAGGTGGGACAGGTGGGTCCGCTGGGACCGGCCTTCCCAAGCGTGCTATAGTGTTTAGATTTCATCATCATATGTGGATTAGTAATAGTCAACACATTCCAGGGTTAGGTATAACAGCATGCATAGATATTCCCATTAACCCAGACACCAGATTCGGAACAGTTGCATAACAAACAGAACACATGTATATATGGGACCACAGTGGTAATAAGAACAGCATGCAGGTACATTGATGGCGCCATGTCACCAATGTTGGAATAATTCAATATGGAACATGCATGGGGACAATTACAATATTTATCAAACAACTGGGCATTATCAGGACATAGGTGTCAATAGATACCAGTTGGGATGGGTATGTTGATTATTGTTGGAGATAAGTGGGGGGGGGGATGTTAATTAACAACTTTTATATTCCCGTAGTCCACATTACTTTCCTAGTCAGTGCTGTTATCTGTACCTTACAAGTTTTACTACACTACCCTATAGCCTTAGTTTGGACAGTGATATGGCTGTCGTCATCATTACATATGAACTGTTTTTTCCTGCAGTATACACCTCTTACCCGGTATACAGGTGGAGGGAATGTTTGTTAACACTAACTAACTGTTTCTACACATACTCCCAGATTCTGGGTTGATGTTGTGCACATAGCTATCCAACTCTTTTTGCACAGACTCTGGCCATGTGTTGACCACATGCTGCTGTGGCAGGACATATCTAGAATATTGCCCTCTTCCACATTTAGTGACCTGACACACACATATACATGCTTTCCTATACAGTTATATTATGTAGCACAGTGTGGGTGACAGTGATCAGTGATACTTTATTATTCAGAGAAACTGCAACACTTACAATTCCCTACAACACCAGAGTGAACAGTACCAGTACAAGTTATAATGGTGTTTATTTCTCAGCACAGTGTTCATATCCGACGTACCTGTGGGAGCAATGTTTGTTAGCACTGCCTGACTGTTGCCACACAAACCTCCAGATTACACATTAGTATTATGCACATACATCTCACTCTGTTACTATACACACTCTGGTCACAGCTTGACAACATGGGAGTGTAGATAGGTCACATTTGAAATATTACTCTCCTAACAGTTTTGGGGGTTGCTACAGTGACAGGTTTGTTCTCATAGATGTTTGACAAGCACTTGTATTCCCTGTTTGCTGGCTAAACATCTGGGATCATCCCACAGACTTACCAGGGGGACAGGGGAACAGGCAGCAGATATGGGCCCATATACTGGACATTTTGGCCTCATCTGTACAGTTGTGGGGTATGATTCTTTATGCAGCCTACATCCACTCCCAGGATTCAGACGATGGCTGTGTCTGTTACTACTTAAACACTGTCCATCACAGTTGTGTCTGCTATATAGATATTGCTGTATATCTCCTTTCTGCTTTCTGTCTTATTAATCTCCTGTGCTTTTGTATTCTGACCTTGTATTACAACAGTCTTATACAGATCTCCTAGACAGTAATATTCTGTAGGACAGTGTGGGTGACAGTGATGAGTAATACCTCATTATTCAGAGCAACTGCATCAGTCGCAATACCATACAATACCAATGTAAACAGTACCAGTACAGGGTATCATTCTTGTATTTCTGGGCACAGTGTTGGTATTCGGCAGACCTGTGGGGGAATTGTTTGTTAGCACTACCTGAATGTTCCCACACACAGTACCAGTTTCCACATTACTATTATGCACATACATCTCACTCTGTTACTGTACACACTCTGGCCACAGCTTGGCAAGTTGGGGTGTACAAGGGACATACGTGGCTTCTTAGTCTCATAAGGTTTTGGTGAGTTGTTAGTGTGCCAGCCTTGTTCTCAGAGGTGTGTGTCAATCAGTTGTATTTCCTGTTTTCTGCAAATACATCTGGGGTCATTTCACTGAATTTCCAGGGGGACAGGTTGATAATCAATAGATATGGGCCACTTTACTGGACATTCTGGACATATCTGTACAGTTTTGGGGTATGATTCTGTATGCAGACTACTACCAATCCCAGGACTGGAACCATGGATGTGTGTGCTAAACAAAGCAACAGTTCACATCTCAGCCGCATGTGCTATTTGGGTATTGTTGTCTGTATTTTCCCTATTTTCTCTCTATGTGTCTCTCAGTTGTGCTAAATAGCCTCTGGGGATTACACCAGTCATATACAAGCATTCCTATACATTCAATTTATGGTGCATGGTATGGGTAACAGTGCTTAATACAACAGTACTATTACATGATTGCAAATCTACATTACCATATGTTACCAGAGTATACACATGCAGTCCATCAGTTAGACCTTTATTGTCAGGCTGTTACAATTTTATTTATATACATACTATATAAGACTCTTCCTATCATATTCTCCAGTGTATGCAGTACTTGCCTTGAACAATACAGGTTTTATACAGGCAATTGATTTACTACTACTTTTAGTTTTATTTCCTATGACAGTAAATGCATGAGTAGTACTGACATGCCTCATGTTGCAACCTTGCCAGGTGACTGACGTGGGCCTCCTGGTTTGTGGCCCACTCCATTGCAGCTGTGGGAGACATATGAGGAATATTTAGCCATACCTATCCATGATATACCTGAGCTGACAATTATTACATACATAGTGGGGTGATACTTACACACAACTGGAACATCCCCTGCCACTCTAGCCACTTGGATCCATTGGTCCAAGAGGTCCCCCTTATGCTGCTTCAGGTCAGCATTATGATGCCTGACCTGCTCACCAGTTCGGGGTATACTGGTGGCTCTGGTGAGGTCACTGGCAAGACAGTCCCAGGCCTCTGCTTTATATTGGAAGTCCTGGTACTGGCCCTGCAGCAGTCTCTGATCACGGTCTTTGACAAGGTGTTCTGCCATGACTCTGGACTCCTGGATACACCAGTGCTGCACCTAAAAGCACACACCTTCTCCTCTTAGTGCCATTGTGCCTGCAAGGGTAAGCTACAACCATTTATGAGATATATTCCTGCCTCTTGGGTTCAAGTAGGGCCGATTTCCCACACTTTTCTATGATTGGCCAGTTTTGAAAAGTTTAGGCTATGGGCAAACCTGCTTAACTAGGGTTGGCATTGTTAAAAGGGGTATAACACTGGGAACATTGAGTTAGCTGGCCTACACATTGCTTACACCATCTAAGCTGGCCTGTGCAATGCTTAGTGTTGCTTACATTATAGTTTACATTATAATTCCTTTTTGGTATTGAGTTATTATTCATTACACCTTATATGTATGCCTGGTATCCATGATAAATGTGTACATACACTGTATGGGGTTCTTGTGTTTTATTAGGGACTTCGACACTCAATTACAATTACACCTGACTTCTGGGCTTACTGCTTTACTCCATTTCACATATTTATGTTATGTAGTGGGTTAAGGCACATATGTCTGCATACTGATTCCTTTCACATGTTCAGTTTGGTTTTACTATGGTAAAGACTTGTTTGTTGATGCCTCATTCTTTCGTACGTCTGTGATGGCTTGGTGGTTAACTACTGTGACTGTGGTGTATAAGGTCTGGGTTTCGAGACCTGCATGGCTGTTTATTTTGTTGATGGGCAGAACAAGGGCCTTTGGATACAGAGTGATTAAGGCACTTTTGAGCAGTTGTAAGCTGGTTTGAGCGGGTTGGCACGAGGGTAAGCAATGCTAACCTCCGTTACATATGCTTACAGTGAGTTAGCTTTAGAATTGCTTAAACTGTGTACCCATTGCTAACTGCCACACAAACAGGCTTAAGCTCACTTACTAGTGCTTAAATATGCTTACTACTGCTTATTGTTGCTTTAACCTGCTTACTAGTGCTTTATTCATTATGACACTGACACCTCATGTGCATTTACTGTAGTACTCCAGTTCATAAATATATGTTATTTAGTGGGTTATGCAACAAATTATTGGTCATAACATGCTTTGCCATGGTGAATGGAATATGGTGCAGTGGGACTCGAACCAGGAATGGCTGCTCGTAAGGCAAATGCTCTGTCCATTACACTATTGCTGTGCTGCTTCATTTGCATATATCTTCCTTGGTATCCTCTTCAGCCATTTAAACTGCATTAACCGTAGCTAAGTGATGCACTTGTGCACCTACGGTTAGCTTTAATTGGATTTTAAAAAAAATGGGTTTGTTCATTTTATTTCTCTATACCTTTGCTGTTGTACACAAGGGGGACTGTTGGTGATATGCTATGAGCGGTCTTGATCATTTCTTACCCCTTTCTGCTGTTCTTCATTGTGGGGCCATGTATATTTTGAGTGCTCTGCTCTCAGACACAGCCCATGCACTCTTATATGCTCCATGTAAGATTAGGAGCTCAGGCAGCACACCTCATTGCTATGCATGGCATGCTGCTGTCCTGCTCCTAAACAGCCACCTCTGTGCAGGTCTAAGCTAGTCCTGCATGGAGGAATAGTAAATCCGGGGGGATAATATAGCAATAACCCATGCCTGGGTGTGGGTAATGTTGGATTTACCAACAGTTGGTGTGGTTTAGTCACGAGGGTGAAGCCCGAGTGGCCAAACAAAGGCAACCATGGGTAAATCCAACATTACCCACACCCAGAAGTGGATTATTGCTATTATACAATGACATTATTTAAGAAAAAAAAATTACTTTTCTTAAATAATGGCATTGTATAATGCCTCCTTGCTGCCCTTCCGCAGTTGTCTGGTATTCTACGGCAGTTCTGATGTACTAAGCATGTGTATGCCTACATAGTGCATCAGAGCTGTGGGCAAAAGCAACGGAGAAAGCAAGATCTCTGTTGCTTTTTACAAACTGTTTCGCTATGTTAAATGGGTTTAACATAGCAAGACAGCTTTAAAAAAAAGCAACGGAGAATCTCCGTTGCTTTTTTTAAAGCTGTCTCGCTATGTTAAACACATTTAACATTGCGAGACAGTTTTGAAAAAAGAAACGGAGAAAGCAAGATCTCAGTTGCTTTTTACACACTGTCTTGCTATGTTAAAGGAATTTAACATAGCGAAACAGCTTTAAAAAAAAGCAACAGAGAATCTCTATTGCTTTTTTTAAAGCTGTCGTTGTATAATTTCAATTAATGACATAAGACTGCATTTGTACTTCATTTATCCATATTTCATTTTTAATATCTGTATTTACTCAGTTCTGTAATGTTTAATGGATTTATATAGCTGTCTGTTTTCATAACTGTCTTGTTAAACCTCGTACACTACCTAAATATCCCATGCATTTTCATAAAAGGCTTCCCTGACGAGTGCAAAAAGCTGGTTAACAAATAGAAACATATGAAAAAAGACAGGTAGAGAATTATGCAGGCTGGGGCATTAGATGCAATGGAAGGTCTTTGTTGAATTGTTTGATGGTAACAAAAAAAAAGTATATAAATAAATATTATACATGGATAAGTTTCTTCTTGAACTGATCCTTTGAGAAAGCTGGGTTTTGCAGCAGTAATAAAGATTGATTTGCTTTCCTCCATGGTTATATAAAAAGCAAGCACTTATTATTGGTAAACCCTAAACCAAAATAGCACACCTGACTTGCTTGTTGTAATACAATCTTAACATCATTCATTTATCCTTGTTTTAAAAGGATTCATAGTTAAACTGCAAGAAAAAAAGATTTAAATGAATGGCTAATTACTGTTCTGAATCTAATAGAAGCAATTGTCACATGGTAGAAATCTTTTATTGTTTGTTTCAAATTACTGCATATAATGCCAACACCCACTGTTTATATGTTGAGCAATACAACTCATTCACTTTCTAAAGCAAGAGAGAAGGAATTGTTAACAGGGAGTTTTCCTTCCTGTTATAAAAATGCAGAGGGATATGGGAATGTAATACCTCCTTATTAGAATGCAACAGACACTGACATCAAAACAGAAAAAAATTTAATGTATAGTTGGTGAGAATAAGGAGTAGGCTGAATTGTCGGTGCATGCCATAAAGTATTAGGGTGAGTTGTTTGGTATATTACTATAAGAAATTATTTTACATATCCATATCTACTGAGCCATTTAGGTCAGTGACCCCACCTGGTTCTTTTCCAGTTAGTAGTTTTGTTGGCAAAACCAGAAAAATTAGACTTAACTTTAGCAGTGAAAAAAAGAAACAAAATCAGTTTAACAATTGAAATTAAATTGAAAATTCAGTCAGTTTACAATGTGAAACAGGTGCAGAAAACATCAAATTACTTACATGGTCCAGTACTCTATTTGGGCTATACATTTATGCAGAGACCTATAAACAGTCTTTTGTAGCAGTACAGGCTTTCCCTATACTCTAATCTGCTACCACAGATTTTGTGATACAGCCAGGGCTATTCCAAATCAAAAGGGTTTGAAAGGCTCCTCACCAAGTTATACCATGAAGTAGCACTTGGTTGCTAAAGTCTCTCCTTCACAATGTTGAGTAGTCCTTGATTTTTTTCCCTCAACAGAGCTCTCTTTGGTAAATGTGAACATGCAGGAGGACTCATTCTCTGGGTTTAGTTGCTCCATCCTCGGACAATTTGTCTCCTTACTATGAAAAGATCAATGAATATACAGTCTTGACTCCTCTGAACTCTCAGTCACTTCTACCATTTGTCTTTGTGTTCCTTTAAGTTAAGGCAAGTAATCTCTGAAGCATTCTTTCTTGGAAACTAAGGCATGTTGACTCAAAGGAACCAGACCACAGTAATCGACTTTGCTGTTTCTGAACCAAAGCTAACCTTTTCTAAATCCTTACCCATACAATAAATACTCCATATTTAGCTCCCAGTTTATGCCCTGGCATCAAACTACCAGCAGACAAAAGTATATCTGGTTACATGTTTCCTATGCATAATTTGGGGCCTATCGGGCACATTTACCTTGACAATATTTTAGGCTGATAAAGATTGACAACTCTTCTGAGATAAAAGAACAGCACTATTTAAAGAGATAGGTATAACTGTTAGATATTATGAATATTAGTCTGAAATTAATTATGTTGTAAATATGCTGAAAGAAAAAGCTTGCTTAAATGCAGAAACAGAGTTTAGTAATATGTGATCAGCAGTCATACTAAATGACCATGGTTTGGAAAAGGAATCTGCTGAATGGACAATTTTCCCTTACAGACTTAAAAACAGGATGTATGCAAGAGCAAAAATGCAAAATCTGCTTTTAAAGAACACTGACATGTTTTTCTGCATATAAAAATGGACACAATATGTTTCCTAAAATAACAGGATGGACACAATATGTTTCCTAAAACAACAGGATATGTTTATGACACTGTGACAATGTGTTTTCTCAAAAATATGTTTTTCTGCATGAAAAACAGGATATGGCACAAGAACAGATGTTTTTATACAAAGATCCAAATAAAATACAGGATGTTCACACTGTCAGAAAAGCTGATCTCTGACAATGTGTTTTCTTCAAAAATGTGTTTTTCTGCATGGAAAACAGGATATGACTATCAGCATTGGCACAAGAACAGATGTTTTTGTACAAAGATCCAAATAAAATACAGGATGTTCACACTGTCAGAAAAGCTGATCTCTGACAATGTGTTTTCTCAAAAATATGTTTTTCTGCATGGAAAACAGGATATGCTTATCAGCATTGGCACAAGAACAGATGTTCTTATACACAGATATAAATAGAATACAGAACAATGTGTTTCCTCAAAAATATGTTTATGCATGACTAAAAAGTGTATTTAAAGAGCTGTATAAATCCAGTTATGTTAGAGGTATGGTAGGGACTCATTTGTCCTAAGGTAAATGTTATATCTCTCACATCATCTGTACTATATGAGAAGTAAAGTTGGAACAGTACTTTTAAGCTGCAACGTTTGTCCAGTTTGATTTATTATAAAAGTTATTGGTTACTGCTCTTAAAGACAAGTGCTGCAAAGTATATTGTCTCATCAGTGTATATTCTGCAAGTTTCTGTATGCAACAGACTGTGAATGCAAATATAACCAGACTTTGAATTTTAGCAGAATCCAGCCAGCAAGACTGAGTGTCTTAAGAACACTTCAAATCCATCCCACAGCAAGAAGCAAGCAGCAAGTAAGCAGCTCCATGTAATTTTTTCAATGGCAAGCTAGCCTGCATTTGAACCTACAATCTGCAATTCAAACACAGGGGGAGTGATGGTAAGCCCTGCAGGCGGTCACTTCAGTCAAATTGCAGTAACTAACATTTGTACGTATGTGTAAATCCTAAACAGAAGTATTCCAGTTATATGCAGCTTGCAGTAGTAAAGTTTTTTAGACGTCTACAATCCGGAGTGAGACTAGTTCAAGAAATTCGCAGTGCCATAAATTCTTCAAGAAAAGGTGAATGTCCACTAGTACAGTAGTCCGCTGCCTGTTGTGCTTCACCAGCTTCTCAAGTGACTCTGAAAGATTTCTAGCCATCTGCAATAACAGCTTGATCACCTGTTTTCTTGCTAACTGGTAAGACTCTTTTCTGTGTCACATATTTAGTGTGGATGATGTTAACAGTTTGTATATTCTTAAGAGAGTTTGTATATTCTTAAGATAGCTTATTCATAGACAGTTTGTATATTAGACAGTATGGATATTATTTATAATTCATGCAGGAGTAAACCAAACTTTAGTAAATTGCTATGTTGGTATACACAGCACATTAGTAAATGTAAAACCTTATTAGGGCAGGTTGATAGTAAGGCATTATGCAAATGTATTACGATATTTGACTGGTACCTCCAAGAAAACCATGTGAAATATGACAAATGTTTAGTGTGTGCTTCAACAAAAACTGCATTTTGTGCATTATGCCATAAAATAATATTGCATCATATTGCTAAAAAAATAGACTGTAAAGACAGATCTGTTCATGATAAAGAATTAACTAAGGGTGTTTCCATTACATTCTGATATTGAACAGTTATGTCCTGTCACCACATGTGAGTCAAATCAGTTACTGATAGAACCCCTAGTACATTTTGTTACAAAGGAATGTAGTAAACTTCTAAAAGACAGACACAATGAGTTCAGGAAGCTTAGACAAGTTATACATACATCTTTTCAAAAGTGCATAGGAGTTTCAAATTCAGCAGAACAGCTTACTAAAGAATGTCAGAAAGACCATGCAACATTACTGGAAATTCAACAGCAGTTGCAGGATAAAGGAAATAAATTAGCTGAACTGACAAAGACTGGGAACTTCCTCCGTACACAGTTAATCTGTGCAAAAGAAATATATTTTATAATATGTTTATGTTTTAAAAATGGTTAAACATACATGGTAGGATGGTAGGATCTGATGTCTGGACAAATCATTCTTAAATGTTTGACTTTTATTCAGTTAAAGCAAGACATCTATCAGTACTACAGTAAAGTAAAGCATATGAATGCCATTCATTAGCATAGTCAAACAGTAAACAAAACTGTTCTAATGTATAAAATTAAATAAAAATAGATGAGTAAAAATTTAAAGTCACAAGACATGACATGCTTGTATAAAGATATACAGATACAAGACAGACATGCATGTGTGTTCTTTTCATCTAGAGTACATTTGTTTACAATGCACAAAAGCAAAGGGTAGACAACAGCAAATATAAATAAACATATGTTATAATTGTATAGTAACACCAAATAGTTAAAGTTCTGAATTTTAAAAATAAATAAAATCACAGATGGTATTAGTCAGTTTTTGTAAAATTAATGGCAGGATAGTTAAATAGTTAAATAAATAATAAAAAAATATATACTGAAATCCATGTAAGGTAATTGTAAAATGATGTCTATTTATGTTGTATAAATGCATAGTTATGCAAATCACAATCACATTAAAGGAAAAATGCTAAAAGAATTAACTATAGTTTACAGAGTATGAAATGTGAGCTCAGACCTTCCTAGACTGAATGAATAGTTACAGGAAATGCTGGAAAGATAAGATAAACAACAAGACTGATTGCCAGATTGAGTTTTTCTAAAGCATCATTGTTATTAAAACATAATTGTTAAAATGTTTACAGGCAACACTATTTGGTAATTGTAATAAAATGTCACAATTGTGCATAGATGTCACTGATAATCTGTTTGCAAGTAAATGTTAAAAGAACAAGAAAACCTCAGTTGCATCAAGTACAGCCAGCAAATGGGCTATAGTATATATACAGTTCAAATCAATTGTGCAGGAGGGTGTAAATACCTACTAGAGGTAGCAAACAGCAAAAGTTTTATAAAAAAATAATCAAATCAAATAAAAGTCCATAGTTTGTTAGTAACCTAATAAAATACATGTATAACCAAAGTGTTGGGCTGACATGCATTCTATTCTCACAGCATAAAGCAGATAAACAATAGTGTAGTACTACAGGGGGAGGGGTACTTTCTCAGTTTTACACTGACTGTATAAGGGGGAAGGGCACTTTCTCAGTTTTACACTGACTGTATAAGCAGTACTGCACAAGGATCTGAAATAAAGCTACAGAAAAAAATAAACAACAACAAGGGTCTAAAATAAAGCTACAGAAAAAAAAAACAACAAGGGTCTGAAATAAAGCTACAGAAAAAATAAACAACAAGGGTCTGAAATAAAGCTACAGAAAAAATAAACAACAAGGGTCTGAAATAAAGCTATAAAAAAATAAACAACAAGGGTCTGAAATAAAGCTACAGAAAAAATAAACAATAAGGGTCTAAAATAAAGCTACAGGAAAAAATATCTCATTCCTTCTTGACAATACTCTTTTAGGGAGAGGAAAAAACAGGCATTAGTGTATTAGAAATACTGGAAAACTGGATTAAACCTGACAGGATAAGATATTTTACAAGTTGTTAATAGCTATCATAATGGTTATTATTGTATTGTTTAGAATTAAATTGTATTTACAACCTGTTAAATTGTAAAGCTATACAAGAGATGGTTTAAAAAACAAGAGATGATTTAAAATTGCTTTATTAAAGCTATACAAGAAAGAATAAAGATATGCAAAATGCATAAATGTTTCTAATAGCAAGAATGGTCACTATTTTTAATATGTTTTTGGCAAAACAATGTTGGTATAAAAAGCATGAATATTTTTAATAATTGTTGAGTATGTAGTTTAAAATAACAGGACATATAAATTTGGTATCAATTCCACTAGATATTTCTAAATAGACAAACATTTTCCAATATTTTGCTTAATATTAATGTTATTAAATTTGTAAGATTAGACTAAATGTACTTTATAGTCATTGTATGTACAAATGCAGAAAAATTCAGTACAAATAATAGTCTTTGTATGTACAAATGCAAAACAATTCAGTACAAATTAAATGAATATCTAGTAATAAATATGTGTGAAAAAACATGTTTTAAAAAAATGGGTCCAGTATACCTAGTAAATTAAAATGCATAAATAGCAAACAGTCTATGTAAATACATACTGTACAAAATATATTGTAATAAGTTCAAAACTAATTTGTCAAGTTGTAATATCACTGGTTTTACCCCAGTAAAATAATTGCTTTCAAATATTTATTATCTAAGCCCAGTTCAGTACTTTACCAAGATGCTAATGGGCAGTTCAAAGACATGACCACGATGTTATGGTTAAAATGACATTGAAATTGTGTGTTTTCAGTAGTGTATAAATGCTTGCAGTAGCATATGGTTATTGTCTCTTATAGTTAATTCAACAGTTGCAAAGAGTTAATGAAACAGTTCTAAGTCATAAATTAAATTCTGTGATTGCAAAAGAATAAATTGATCAAGTTAAAAAAAAAATAACATTAAAGCAGACACAGCTCATAACTGATAAAATATTTTCACAGAATGGTCCGCAAAAGAAAAAGTTGTTAAATACATTCAGTTTTTGTAGTAATACTTAATATCATTGTATTAACTATGTAAAATTGCATTTTGACTTGTATCAAAAGAAGACTATAGGTTTGTTTCTTAATGTGTTTTCTATATAAAATGTTTTGAGTATGTTTAAAAACAGAGGGAATTGTTAGATATTATGAATATTTGTCTGAAATTAATTATGTTGTAAATATGCTGAAAGAAAAGGCTTGCTTAAATGCAGAAACAGAGTTTAGTAATATGTGATCAGCAGTCATAATAAATGACCATGGCTTGGAAAAGGAATCTGCTGAATGGACATTTTTCCTTACAGACTTAAAAACAGGATGTATGCAAGAGCAAAAATGCAAAATCTGCTTTTAAAGAACACTGACATGTTTTTCTGCATATAAAAAATGGACACAATATGTTTCCTAAAATAACAGGATGGACACAATATGTTTCCTAAAACAACAGGATATGTTTATGACACTGTGACAATGTGTTTTCTCAAAAATATGTTTTTCTGCATGAAAAACAGGATATGGCACAAGAACAGATGTTTTTATACAAAGATCCAAATAAAATACAGGATGTTCACACTGTCAGAAAAGCTGATCTCTGACAATGTGTTTTCTTCAAAAATATGTTTTTCTGCATGGAAAACAGGATATGACTATCAGCATTGGCACAAGAACAGATGTTTTTGTACAAAGATCCAAATAAAATATAGGATGTTCACACTGTCAGAAAAGCTGATCTCTGACAACGTGTTTTCTCAAAAATATGTTTTTCTGCATGGAAAACAGGATATGCTTATCAGCACTGGCACAAGAACCGATGTTCTTATACACAGATCCAAATAGAATACAGAACAATGTGTTTCCTCAAAAATATGTTTATGCATGACTAAAAAGTGTATATAAAGAGCTGTATAAATCCAGTTATGTTAGAGGTATGGTAGGGACTCATTTGTCCTAAGGTAAATGTTATATCTCTCACATCATCTGTACTATATGAGAAGTAAAGTTGGAACAGTACTTTTAAGCTGCAACGTTTGTCCAGTTTGATTTATTATAAAAGTTATTGGTTACTGCTCTTAAAGACAAGTGCTGCAAAGTATATTGTCTCATCAGTGTATATTCTGCAAGTTTCTGTATGCAACAGACTGTGAATGCAAATATAACCAGACTTTGAATTTTAGCAGAATCCAGCCAGCAAGACTGAGTGTCTTAAGAACACTTCAAATCCATCACACCAAGCAATAAGCTCCATATAATTTTTTTCAAAAACTATAGTTAATAGCACATGCATATATATATATATATATATATATATATATATATATATATATATATATATAGATAGATAGATAGATATAAAATACATGCATGTAAACAATAGTAATAACTGTTGAGACTGGTATGGTTAAAGCAATGAAGTACATACCCATCTGTAAAAAACAATCTAGGAAAGAATGACTGGTAGAATGAAGAGCAGTGCTGCTAAGGTAGTAATACACAGTAGCTTTCCAGTTATAACCAAACAGGAATTATAAATGGAGACAATAAGGCCACAATGAATACAGAGTGGAACATATATGTTAAGAGAAACATAATCTGAAGGAGAACGGCAGCAAGAAAGGGCAGAAGTGACACCAATGCAGAAAGAAAGGAGTAGAGGTATGTTGTCTATTTATTATCCATAATTGTCAATACAACAACATTAGAAGCATGTTTTCATACACCTTTTGAGTCATTTTCCAAATGTTTTGTGTATATTGTAAGTTCTTAGATTTTGTGGTATTTTGTTTCAATGTCCTGGTGCTATAAAATACATCCCGGGATTCAGTAAACTTCTGTGCAGGAATAGGTTATTCCTGCATGGAAATACCATTTAAAAGCAGCATGGCAGCGCACCATGCATAGTTATGAAGGCGCACTGCCTCTTCTCCTAAATGGACATGGAGCATGGGAGAGGGCAGGGGGTGTGTCTGAGAGCAGAGCTCTCACAATATACATGCCCCTGCACTTAAGAATTTCCATTCTGCAATTAAAATGAGCGAGAATGCTCATAGTCAACTCAGGCCTCTCAACTGTCCCTGATTTTCAGGGACGTCCCTGATGTTGACTCAAAGTTCAGCTTTGTCCCTCTGAATCCCTGTTAACACTGGTGCTTCTTGAACAAAAGGTGGTGAATTATCCTTAATAAATAAATATGACAATAATGAAGAGCTGAGTAGTTATTTCACGTCAGGAAATGTGTATTAATTCACATTTTGATTCTCTAATTCTGGTAATGTCTCAAGTTATTAGAACTAATATTTGAAAAGTGTCCCTGATCATCCCTGATTTATTCTGGATTTGTCCCTGATTCTGTTGATATCTGTCCCTGATTGGTAGAGAGCTATGACAACAATCACAACAAACACACTAGGATTTCTGTCAAATGTGCAGATGCATGCAGAAGTCCACAGCAATAAGTGAAACCTGTCCCTTGTTAGAAAAAATAAAACTAGAAATATTTTTTTATCAAAATGATTAAATTTAACCGTAGCTGCGCAGGTTTGCCCATTGCTTAATGACGCATACTCTAGCTTAAATGGCACAAGAAGGTAAACAGCAAGATACATTCACTGGAAGCAGTACTGTAAGTGAGCAGCCATTCCTGGTTTGATCCTCACTATAGTAAATTCCATTTTCCATGTGAAAGCAATTCATGAACATTCTTTTTTGCTATATAACCTACTAAATAACATATATTTGTGAACTGGAGTACTGCATTAAGTGCAGATGTGAGGTGTCATTGAAATAATGTGGTAAAATCCACAAATAAGCACAAGTGTCCCATACAGTATACGTACACATGAATCAGGGATACTAAACAAAGTTATAATGTATAATGAATGATAAATCAATGACATATAGCAAATAGTGTAAAACATGTATAAAGTATCCAAATCTACCACTTTCCCAAGACCCATGTTTCTTTTCTTTCTAAACAAGTGCGGGCATAAGTGGGAGTTAACAATTTTAAGCATTAGTAAGCGGGTTTAATCCTGATTTTGCAGATGTAAGCAATGCCTACACAGGATAAGCAATTTAGAGGCTGAGTGTAAGAATATTTAACCAGAAGTTAGCATTGCTTACCATTGTGCAAACCCGCACAAACCTGATTACAACTGCTTAAAAATGCCTTAGTCACTCTGTATCAAACAGCCCTTGTTCTGCACAGCAACAAAATAATCTGCCTTTGCAAGTCCCAAACACAGGACCCTGTACACCATAGTCACAGTGATTTATCACTACACCATACCAGCTGTACATAAAATTGAGGTATACCCAAACAGACCCTCACTATAGCAAAATCACAATTTATATGTGAAAGGAATTTATCGACAAGTTTTTGTTGTATAACCTAATAAATAACACATATTTGTGAACTGGAGTACTGCATTAAGTCCAGGTGTGAGGTGTCATTGTAATAAAGTGGTAAAATCCCCCAATAAATGCAAGTACCCCATAAAGTGTACATACACATGACTCATGGATACTAAACAAACATATAACATGTAATGAATGATAAATCAATGCCAAACAGCAAATAGTGTGCAAATTTAAAAATAAGCAGTGCTAAGCATTGCACACCTCTACTTACCAGGTGTAAGCAATGCGTAACCCAGCTAATAAGATTTGCTCATTGGTACGCCCCTTTAAGCAATGCCAACCTTAGGTAAGCAGGTTTGCCCATAGCTTAGCATTTTCAAAACTGTCCAATCATGGCAAAGTGTGGGAAATTGGCCCTATTTAAATCCCACAGGCGGGAATACATCTCATAACTGGTTGCAGCTTCCTCCTGTACGGACAATGGCCAGTGTTGGGGAAGGATCACACTACCAAGGAGTCTAAGATCATGGCAGGACTCCTGGTAAAAGACCATGAAGAGAGACTGCTACTGGCCAGTACCAGAGTTTCCAATATAAAGCGGAAGCCTGGGACCATCTCGCCCGTGACCTCAACAGTGCCACTGGCATCCCTAGAACTGGTGAGCAGGTCAGGCATCACTATGCTGACCTGAAATGGAGGAAGAGGGAGCTCTTGGGTCAATGGATCCAAGAAGCTAGGCAAGGTGATGTTCCAGCAGTATGTAAGTACTCATTCTACTAACTGTTTAATAATTGCCTAGTTCATGTATATTATGGATAGTATGGCTAAATATTCCTCTATGTCTCTGACAGCTGCAGCAGAGTGGGCTGTGAATCAGGAAGTCCATGCATGTAGGCTGCAAAGGCTGCATTGCGAGGCAGGTTGGTAAGAATCTTGCATGTATTTTCATAAGAAATAAATCTAAAACTAGTAGAAAGTTAATTGCCAGTATAAAACCTGTGTTGTGCATGGGATGTACTGAGTAAACCAGACAATATGGTAGGAAGAGTCTCATATAGGTTGTATGTAAATAAAAGGGTAAAAGCCTGGCAATAAAGGTCAATCTCCTGGACTGCTTGTGTTTACTCTGGTATCATGTGGTAATGTAGTGTTGCATTCTCTTAATAGTACTATTGTAGTATGCACTGTTACCCACACTGTGCTACATAAATAAAATGTGTAGGAATATCTGTATATGACTGTTGTAATCACAGGGTCCTATTGTACAACTGAGGAAGATTTAGAAAACAGTGAAGCAATACACAATGAAACCCAAATAGCACACTCAACTGTGATGTAAACTGTTGTATTTTTATTACACACAGCCATGATTCGAATCCTGGGAGTGGTAGTAAGCTGTAAGCATAATCATATCCTTCAACTGTGCAGATTTTGTCAGAAAGTTCAGATAATTGGCTTAATTTTTCTGCCTGTCACCCTGGCATATCAGTGGGATGATCCCACAAGTTTAGGCAGCAAATACTACTGATTGTCAGACATAATAACCATCAGAAATATATCTATAAGAATACACCTGTCACTCTAGCAACTTACCAAAATGTTATGAGAGAAATATGCAAATGATGTCCCATCTCTATCTCCATGTTGTGAAGGTATGACCAGAGTGTGTGCAGTAACAGAGTGACGTATGTGCATAATAATAACTTGGAATCTGGTAATATGTGTGGCAACATTCAAGTAGTGTTAACAAACATTCCCTCCATGGGTCTGTCAGATAAGAAAACTGTGCCTGGAAATAAAAGATTGAAATCCTGGACTGGTACTATTTAGTCTGGTATTGTATGGCATTGCTAGTGTTGCAGTTTCTCTGAATAATAATGTAGTACTCATCACTGTCACCCACAATGTGCTACATAATAAAATTGTCTAGGAATCCCTGTATAAGACTGTTGTAATTACAAGGTCAGATTGTAAACCCATGGGAGACTTATAGACAGAAAACAGTGAAGAGATACACAGAATATCTAAATAGCACACTAAACTGTGATATATACACTGTTTTATTTTTAGCAGACACAGCCATGGTTTGAATCCTGGGAGTGGTAGAAAGCTGTATGCATAATCATACCCCTCAAATGTACAGATTTGTTCAGAATGTCCAGATAATTGGCCCATATATACTGCCTGTTACCCTGTCCCCCTGGCAAAGTGTGATGATCCCTGAAATTTAGGTAGATTTTAATGACATATAACTGATTGTCAGATCTGTAAATAGTCAGAAAATGTATATGAAAACAAACATGTCATTGTAGCAACTCACCAAAAGTTTATGAGGGCAATTGTCAAAATATGTCCCAGTTCCACCTGCATGTTGTCAAGCCTTGGCCAGAGTGTGTGCAATAAGAGATTGAGAGGTATGTGCATAACATCAACCTGGAATCTGGGAATATGCGTAGAAGCAGTCAGGTAGTGTTAACAAACAATACCTCCACAGGTATAACAGGAAAAGGTGTATACTGTAGGTAAAAGACTGTTCATGTATATAGTTGCCTACAAACATACCACTGTCCAAACTAAGGCCATAGGGTAGTGTAATAATATCCATAAGGTACCGGTTACAGCAGTGACTAAGAATGTAGTGACAACTACAGGAATATACAAGTTGTTAATTGACATCTCTCTCCCCCCCACCATATTTGCAACAATAATCTAAATACACAACTCAATGGGTATGTGTACAATTAAATCTACTGTTGGGACATATGTGCTATTGTTTGATAAATATTGAAATGTGTTTCTATGCATGTGCCATGTTGAAATACTCCCACATTGGTGGCATGCTGCCATCAATGTAACCTGCATGCTGGAGTAATGGGCACTGTGGCTCCATATATTCATGTGTTTTGTTTGCTATGCAACTGTTCCATATCTGGTGTTTTGGATTAATGGGAATATCTATGCATTCTGTTATACCTAATCCTGGAATGTGTTGACTATTACTAACCCACATATGTTTTAAATTTGCACCATCATAGCACATTTGGGAAGGCCGATCCCATCGGACCCACCTCTCCCACCTTATCTGGCCATGGCACCAGGCACCAGCACATCTGGGGCCCACCCCAGGACATCCTCTTCCGCTGGTCCTGCACTACCTTTGGGTGGAACTGCCTCAGGGGATGGGGCTCACCCCCTCCAGGAGTGGGAGCAGACAGGAAACTCTCACCAATCGTCAGGTCCGGGGTCTGGTGTGTAGCGAGCTCCACAGGGAGTTTGGAGATGAGCTACACCAGCTTGAGGGTTAAGTGGCTCATTAACAGGGTCAACCTACCCCTCCTACCCAGATCCCAGCACAGCCACCTTAGGGGCTGTGAAGGTGCAGTGTTGACTGCCCATGGGTGGGGACCTCAGTCCCACTGTTTCCATTTGGGGGCTCATGGGCTTTTGACTTCCAAACACCCCTCCCCATCCAAGGTATTTACCCCCCCATGGGTCATATATCACCCCTGTATGCTGTCTTGTCTTGTCTGTCATCCTATCCAACCTACCTCTCCAAATATACTGACGATCCTGACTCTACCATCCCCCTCTCACCTTAAAATAAAGAAAAAAGGGCAATCTGTTCCAAAAAAAAAATCTTGCCACATACATAGCTGTCCAATTCACACATATGTCCACTGGACACATGTAATCTGGTGTAACTAGCTTCACAACAAATTATTGTTGTCCTCACCCATCTCTCAGGGGTTTGAGTGTCCAAATCTACCTCCAAATTCCGTGTATATGCACAGCTGTTGCTGTAGAAGAAATGGTCAGCTATGGACCTTCCCTACACCTGTCCTGCACATCCCTAGCTATTTCCCTACTGTCCTTCCCTCTTTGTGCCCCTTTTTCACCACTTTCCTATTACCCCTTTTTCTTTTCTTTTAAAGAAATGAATGTGGGGGTAAACGTGAGTAAGCACTTTTAAGCAGCAGTAAGTGGGTTTAAGCCTGTTTGCATGGGGGTAAACAATACCTACACAGGATAAGCAATTTAGAGGGTAATTGACTATAAGAATATTTATAGCTAGGAAATCCCTCCACTGGTCACCCACAAGTAAAAAATAAATTCTGTTTTATTAAGCACTTTTCATCTCTCCTTGTAGGGAGACTTCTTCAGATAACAGACATATACAAATACACAGTTTAAATAACAAGGTCATCAATCATGTGACACTAAAACACACCTCCATTTAAAACACCCCTTCCACATAAAATCCACATATAATTATAACATTTATTTCAATAATTTACATCAGATAATACCTTAAATATACTTTTACTAAAATATTTAGGTTAAAAGCCTTGGTCAATCTTGATGTTTATTTTTATTTATTTTTTTACCAGTGTATTTGTCCATTTTATTAAAGGTTAAAATAATTTATCCTGACCCATTCTGTCTACATAACAAAACCTTAAAATCTGAAAATATAAACTAACTTCGACCTTTGATAAGCCTACCTCTCTAGATTTTTCTATTTAAGAATACACAGAATGGAAAACACTTCATTCAATCATGGGAAGTGGCAGGCATCCGTACGTAACTGCCACCTCAATTCAAGTCTCTCCAATAATTTGTAAAGACTCCTGGACCTTCCTGTCAAATATCAATTCAATAGAGTTTAACCATATTTATAATTTTATTACAGTTGAAGTAAAAGATCTATACTCTTCTATTCCCCATGTAGAAGGAGTAGAATGGGTAAGCTATATGATGCACAGTAAAGGAGCACCTGAGGATGAAGTTTCTCTTATTTGTGAACTCACAGACATAGTGCTGAGACAGAATTTCATAACTTTCAATAACAATTATTACTTGCCGAAAGTCGGGGTAGCTATGGGTTCACCATGTCGTGCCAGCCTAGAAAACTTAGTAATGGCATATTGGGAGTGACATTTTGTGAGAAATAAAGAGATTGCCAACCAGATCATCCATTACACTAGGTTCTTGGATGATATTTTTATGATATTCAATGGTGATGAGAAGCAAGCTACAGATATGGTAACTTATTTTAACAACACAACCCAGTGTTTTACATTCACATACACTTTCAGTACTGAATCTATAGCCAGTTTGGATGTAATCCTTAGGAAAGACATAACTACCAATAGTTACTGTGCATGGATTTTTCGAAAGGAAACATTTTACAACACATTCCTTCACTTTGCCATCCCTTACATCAAAAGTGTTCGGTAGTTAAGGGGCAATTAGTAAGAGCTGCCCGAATGGTGACCAAAGATGAAGAATTTGTGATAGAATGTAATAAACTGAGTAACATGTTTAGGGTAAGATGTTATCCAGAACAATTAATTAATGAATTGATTAGAGAAGTTCAAGGTAAGAGGGCTGGTGTTTTTTATAAACCAATTTTGTGCATTAAGGGCACAATGGGAGGTAACATTGAGGGGGATGTTAGTATGGAACCAAGGATGAGAGAATGCAGTACTACAGCCTTCATCACTAGATACAGTGTAAATGCTCCAGCCTTGTACTCCCTCATTAACAAAAATTGGTCATTAATTATGAATGACAATGTTCTTAGGCATAAATTCTGTGAAGCACCAAGAATAGTGTTCCAACGTAGGCAGAATTTGAAAAACATACTGCAACGTAAAGTAAAAGGTGTAAGTACATGGACAGGTATGGGCAAATGTAACATGTGTAACTTTTGCAAACACATGCAGGTCGGACAATGGTTTATGTTGAGGGAACAGAAATATGTGACCAAATATAAATTCAACTGTCAGAGTAAAGTGGTAGTGTATATGGCTCAGTGTCAACACTGTCCAGCTTTCTATATTGGGAAAACAGACCAGAAACTAAGGGAAAGAGTATATGAGCATTTATATTATATCTCTAAAACAAAAAAGGAAAATGCCTTAACTAGACAAGTGGAGGCATTTCCAGATCATACATTCAAATTTAGGGCTATTGATTGTGTCAATCCTAATGGAAGAGGTGGTCCCGATTCACTATTATTGGAAAGACTTGAACTGAGGTGGCAGTTGCGTATGGGCGCCTGCCACTTCCCAGGATTCAATGAAGTGTTTTCCTTTCTGTGTATTCTTAAACTGAAAAATCTTGAGAGGCAGGCTTATGAAAGGTCCAAGTTAGTTTATATGTTCTGATTGTAAGGTGTTGTTATGTGGACAGAATGGGTCATGACAAATTATTTTAAGCTTTAATAAAAGGGAGAAATATACTAGTAAAAAATAAATAAAACTAAACATCAAGGTTGACCAAGAAGTTTAGCCTAAATATTTTAGTAAAATTATATTTAAGGTATTATCTAATGTAAATTATTGAAGTAAATGTTATAATTATATATGAATTTTATGTTGAATGGGTGTTTTAAATGGAGGTGTGTTTTAGGTTCACATGATTGATGACCTTGTTATTTAAACTGTGTATTTGTATATGTCTGTTATCTGAAGAAGTCTCCTGACAAGGAGAGATGAAAAGCGCTTAATAAAACGGAATTTATTTATTACTTGTGGGTGACCAGTGGAGTCATTTCCTAGCTCTTTTCATACAGTTTGTGTTTTTTGGCTTTTTGGTGTCTATAAGAACATTTAACCAGAAGTCAGCATTGTTTACCATCATGCAAACCTGCTTACAACTGCTTAGAACTGCTTTATTCACTCTGTATCTAATAGCCCATGTTTTGACCAGCAACAAAATAATCAGCCTTTGCAAGACTTGAACCCAGGACCCTTCAAACCATAGCCAAAGTGATTTACCACTAAGCCATGTTGTTTTCTCAAACATATCATTATAAATATATGTGTACATCTATAATATATATATATATATATATATATATATATATATATATATATATATATATATATATATATATATATATATATATATATATATATATATGTGTGTGTAAACAGATATATATATATATGTATATATGTATATATATATATATATATATATATATATATATATATATATATATATATATATATATATATATATATATATATATATATATATCTATATATAAGAACACAACAAATACATATATCACCAAAGACACCGTTAATAGGTGTGAGGGGGCCCAATTTAAGTACCTTTTGTACTTATTGATATCATACCCTCCTCCACAGCCAAACAGATCTGCCTTGCAACACAATACCAACACTTGCAAGTCTCATACCCAGGACCCTACACAATATAGCCAGAGAAGTTAACAGTAATCCATCTCACCTGTACGATGTCAGGATGGCATCAATAGGATATCATGCAGAACAGTCTCTCTACCATACGGAATGTATAATATGGAAGCAGTAAACATTCCAATGATACATATACACACACACACACACACACACACACACACACACACACACACACACACACACACACACATATATATATATATATATATATATGTATATATATATGTATATGTATATATAGATATATATGTATATACACATACACACACATATACATATATTACTACATATAGACATGTATAGGAAGATACATATTTAGAGGGTGCACAGCATATTGAACAGCCAGTATTCCTACAGTTGCCACCTTTTAAAATGGACAGTGTTTGATTCTTTCATACAAAAGACATATATTGCATGAGACATATACCCACAGAGAAGTCAAAGGATATGACAACACACACAGGTTTGCATACATAACAAATGTTTATTTGTGTACTATTTCAGCTATATATGCCATTTCATATAGCTGTTAGGTGTTTGAAATACATATTAACTGAGTAATGCAAGTCTCAAGCAAAACATTTTATACAGTAATCTGAAAGCCTAACATGTTGCTGTGCAGGCCAAGGCCTTCAAGTAGTACAGCAGTAAAGAAACACTGGCCTGGAAGATAAGAATCAATCAACAGTAAGTAATGCAGATGTAGTTCAGCAGCCTCCAATTACACTCTGTACTCAACCCCTAGGGGGAAAAGAATTAAGTTGTCACAACGAAGATGTATCTGTTACATAACAATGCTTAACGTAAAACATCACTATCACACTGACAAACAGAACTGTCTGTAAGACAGTAAACACTAACCCACCAATGTTCCCAAGGTGAAATGTATGAAAATGTACAGCCATATACCTTAAGGTGTCTTACTACTGATATCCCATACATGTTGTAACAGCCTAGGTTATATATGGTCCATATCCCTCCCTCATAGAATGACCTACAAGGGCATATAACAGTGTTACATACACTGACTTCTAGACTGTACATGGACACACATGA